>NC_139989.1:75227889-75276829 GCF_964263955.1 Coregonus lavaretus
GGACACACACACACTGGACACATTTCCATGTGTTGTATTTTGATGAAAGGAAATCCCATATAGCCTACTGGACAGGACTTTGCTATGGATTCTTCTGTTTGGGTGTCTCAGGTCAGGTCTGAGCCATGATCAGAATGTGTCTCTGTGTCTATTTCCAGCCCTGCCATTTCTACCTTTCCTGATCTAGTGTTTCACCCCTGACCTCCTCACACCGTCTCACTGTCCATGTCTGCTTTTAGCTCCCACCTCTACTTCACTGTGTTATAATGGACCTTATGCTTGTCATGTCACCTCTGTAACCAGTTATCAAACATACTGACCTTTCTGACCCTATCCCATGGCCCTACTTTCTACAACTGAACATTTAAATTCCTCTATGAGTTTTGTTTAGTGTCCATTTACTTATCTATGTATTTGTTGTATATTGGGGTTGTGCCGCAGAGCATCATGGGGGTTTGTATGTGTTGAGATGATCACGTTCCAGATAAATGGTTGAACTGATTCCTGTCTCCCGTCTCATCATTACTGAATTGTTGTACAGACGTGGTTATGAAACCCACTAGACATAACAACAGATTGGCGATGAGTAAGTCTGAATCTACAGGAACTATTCTGTCTGGAAGAAGTGGGTTTTTACAACTGTTTAAAAATGTTATTTTCTGTGGTACAGTCTAAGCTAATGTTAGCACCGTGTATTGATAGCAGAGGCAAGTGCATAGTCAAGCTAGCTAAGAAAGAGCGTTAACCAGTGGTGTAAAGTACTTAAATAAAAATACTTTAAAGTACTACTTAAGTAGTTTTTTGGGGGTATATGTACTTGACTTTACTATTCATATTTTTGACTACTTTTACTTTTACTTCACTACATTCCTAAAGATAATAATGTACTTTTTACTCCATGAATTTTCCCCTGACACCCAAAAGTACTCGTTACATTTTGAATGCTTAGCAGGACAGAAAATGGTCCAATTCACACAATTATCAAGATAACATCCCTACTGCCTCTGATCTGGCAGACTCACTAAACACAAATTATTTGTTTGTAAATTGTCTGAGTGTTGGAGTGTGCCTCTGGCTGAACGTACATTTTAAAAACAAGAAAATTGTCTGGTTTGCTTTATGTAAGGAATTTGAAATGATTTGTACTTTTACTTTTGATACTTAAGTATATTTTAGCAATTACATTTACTTTTGATACTTAAGTATATTTAAAAAACCAAATACTTTTAGACTTTTACTCAAGTAGTTTTTTACTGGGTGACTTTCACTTTTAGTTGAGTCATTTTCTATTAAGGTATCTTTACTTTTACTCAAGTATGACAATTGGGTACTTTTTCCACCACTGGAGTTAACATCGTCATGGACGGCAGAAAAGGACTCGAGACGGACATCGGAGTGGGAAATCAACGTGATTAAAAGGGAGGAATATACAGTGATTAAAGGAAAGGACATTTATTCAAATGTGAAGACAAACCTTTTAATTAAAATTGCTAAATGAGTGAATTTAGGAGGAAACGTCAGTGAGTGAAGGGAATGAAGATCACGAGGGGTTGGAGGGTGGGTTGGGGTGGTCCCAGGAGGGGTTGGAGGGTGGGTTGGGATGGTCCCAGGAGGGGTTGGAGGGTGGGTTGGGGTGGTCCCAGGAGGGGTTGGAGGGTGGGTTGGGATGGTCCCAGGAGGGGTTGGAGGGTGGGTTGGGGTGGTCCCAGGAGGGGTTGGAGGGTGGGTTGGGATGGTCCCAGGAGGGGTTGGAGGGTGTGTTGATGCAGCTGAGGTGGGTGATTGTATATGTGGTTTATTATAATTGTATTTATCTGTAATAACTAGTTTCCATAATATACTGATGTATATTTTAACAGTATTCTGTCTCTAGCTGTATAACCATTCCTGCTGCTATTTGTTCTTGTCTGTTTTCCTTTCAAATAAATAAAACGTTTCAACAGAGTTTCAACTGAATATCAGAGACCGGGAAATCAAGTCACATGCTGGTGTAAGGACATGGATTGTTCAGCCTGTGGTAAAAAGGTCAACATCGGACAAGCCTCCAGAAACAAAAAGAGAACAGAGAAATCACAATTCCAAGGAAAGACACATAGACATGTTCACACTGTTGAGTAAGAGAACACTGAGGTGAGTGACTCATCAGACGAGGAAGTCAAACTGAAAATCCTGACTTTTTCTTGGCGGGCCGCACGGCTACTATGTCTCCCCCTTGCTAGAGGGACAGCCGGTGGGTATGGATATTGACAGCTGTATCTCCTGTGTCAGAAAAAAGACAATGAAACACCTTCCACTTCAACCAGCGCAACTCCTGTTAAAGACTTACACAGGTGAATCTGTCACTGTGAGAGGCATCACTGATGTCACAGTTCAGGTAAACAGACAAACTGAAAAGCTGCCACTCTATGTTGTGAAAGGAGACTATGCATCACTACTGGGAGGTTCATAGTTGGAGAAAATCACACTGGACTGGCCATCAGTGCATACAATGACACATGGAGACACAGACCTACCTGCCATCTTAAAGAAACATGGAGAAGTCTTTAATGGACAGCTGGGTAGTATGAACGACATTACAGGGAAGCTTAGTATTAAGCCAGACAGCAAACCAACGTTTCTGAAAGCAGGACCTGTACCTTATGCTATCAGACCATAAGTCAAGGCTGACTTGGAGGCTTTAGTCAACAACAAAGTACTGGAGCCGGTCAGCATGAGTGAATGCATGAGCAACACCCATCTACCAGTCCTTAACACTAGAACCGCCTGTTCTTTCAGCATATAAGAACCCGCTAGAGAAAGTTGCCAGGCCTCCACTTTAGCATATGCATCAGATGCATATCAACCAGCAAGGTGCAAGGTGTGCAAACATGGTTTGTTAAGTAAACGCTTGATAAATAGTGCATAAACTATTGTAAATGATTAATTACATGAAGAAATATTAGTGGAAATATATCAATAAATAAATAATCAATGCTCTTTCAGATACAGCACTATATAGAAATCACAATGTTTTACCTGCATGTGACTCTGAAGGAGGATTTGATAAAGAGATGCTCCTTTCCCTGCATCTGTCAATTACAAGATGTGTCCATCTCTTCATGTACAATTTGACACTTGATAATATTGTCACTCATCAGATTATTGTCAATGTAATCTGGTCTATAGGCTAACTCTTATCATGTGTGAAATGAGTTGAGGTATAGTTCAGGTGTAGTTTTGATGGGCCGGCTGTGAGGCTGACTGGCATCAGTTTGTTTCCCACTCATCAACTTGGACAGATTCAAGGATATTATTCTAAAGGCCTACTGCAACATGTAGCATGTTTTCATTTCCCACAATAGATTTAATTAGTAACAGAGTTATAGTAAATGAAACAGTCCCATAAGAGCTTATTTTTTACAAAGTAAAACATAAAATATATATATATATATATATATATATATATATATATATATATATATATATATATATATATATATATATTTTTTTTTTTTTTTTTACATTATATTTATTGGCATTTTATACAATTTAACAATCAGCAAAATATGCCAGAGATAACAGCCCCGTTGTTCCTTCCACCTACACAAAACAGCTCCATGGGATCCCATGGTACCACACCTTTCCCTCCAATCTCCAATATTAACTGGTAGAACAGAGTCATCTCCAGTATTAACTGGTAGAACAGAGTCATCTCCAATATTAACAGGTAGGACAGAGTCATCTCCAATATTATCTGGTAGAACAGAGTCATCTCCAATATTAACTGGTAGAACAGAGTCATCTCCAATATTAACTGGTAGAACAGAGTCATCTCCAATATTAACTGGTAGAACAGATTCATCTCCAATATTAACTGGTAGAACAGAGTCATCTCCAATATTATCTGGTAGAACAGAGTCATCTCCAGTATTAACTGGTAGAACAGAGTCATCTCCAATATTAACTGGTAGAACAGAGTCATCTCCAGTATTAACTGGTAGAACAGAGTCATCTCCAGTATTAACTGGTAGAACAGAGTCAACTCCAATATTACAGTTTTTTACGATTGCTTACACACTAAAATTAAACTTTTCCCACAAT
The DNA here is from genome assembly GCF_964263955.1 of Coregonus lavaretus. Taxonomy (NCBI): domain Eukaryota; kingdom Metazoa; phylum Chordata; class Actinopteri; order Salmoniformes; family Salmonidae; genus Coregonus; species Coregonus lavaretus. The sequence continues at coordinate 75,231,970 of NC_139989.1, forward strand.
TAGCAAAACCTTACACTCAAGGAGCAAAACACAAGGCTAGATTTACACAACTGTAAGCACATTGTCAGCTTCACACTATTTGCAAAACATTACACACAGTGATTTGCAAAACACTAAACACACTTGTATACATCAGACACAGAAGTATATCATGATGTCACTTCCTTGCAATTCCAAAGCACTGACTGTCAAATTACCACACCTATGAGCCAATCTGTTAAACACAGCCATCAGGTGCACAAACACATGATTGCAAAATTGTAGATACACCAATCAGGTTTAAGCACTATAAAAATGCAGCAGGTAGGTTCACCTCCCTTCAACCAAAATGGAAGGAGTCAGAAGAAGAGTGAGGGTGAGAGGAGGAGTACACAGAGGAGGAGAAGGAGGTAGAGGAAGAGGCAGAGGCCGAGCCAGAGGTCGAGGAAGACCTGAAGCAGGAGGAGAACGTGCACAAAGAAGAAGAGGACCAAACTTATCAAATGACATTCGTGCAACACTAGTGGACCATGTTGTGAACCACGGATTGACGCTGAGGGAGGCTGGACTGAGAGTTCATCCAAATCTTAGCAGATATACAGTGTCATCTGTCATAAGGACTTTTCGACAGGAAAACAGGTAAAAGAAGATGTCTACAGTTACAGTAATCAGCCGCTTATTGTATGCACCATATCAGCACTTGTGGTACCCCATCCTGTGACATTGTACAGTAAGTTACATGTATTATTCTCTACATAGGATTGAGGGTCGGTAACGACAAGGAGGAAGGGGGCCCATATTCACGCAAAAACAAGAGAGAGAGATAATAAACATGGTTTTGGCCAATAATGCTATCAGGCTCAGAGAACTACAAGCCAACATTATCGGTGACCATGCCATTTTCAATAATGTCCATCAGGTCTCTCAGTCAACACTGGCACGCATCCTGAAAAGACATCAGGTTCAAATGAAACAACTTTATCGAGTTCCTTTTGAGCGGAATTCAGAGAGGGTCAAACGGCTGCGGCATGAGTATGTGGAGGTTTGTATTGTTCACTTTAGCACTGTGATGTTGCATACTGCACACATGACTTTTTTACATTGACTGTATACTAGACCTATCCTGAACTACACAATCTTGTCTTTCACTGTATTTCAGAGAGTTTTGCAGATGGATGCTGAGGAAATCCTGCATGAATTTATATATATTGATGAGGCAAGGTTCAACCTCACAAAAGCAAGAAGGAGAGGCAGAAATATCATTGGCCACAGGGCTATAATCAATGTCCCAGGGCAACGTGGGGGTAACATCACCCTTTGCACTGCCATTTCACAGCATGGGGTTCTCCTCCGTCATACCAAAATGGGCCCTTACAACACACCTCACATTCTCGCATTTTTGGACCGATTGCACCACATCGTCACAGCAGGTAATGAAATGCACCAGATGCAATACACTGTCATCTGGGACAATGTGTCATTCCACCGCTCTGCTTTGATCCAGAACTGGTTTCAACACCATCCACAGTTGACAGTACTATACCTTCCACCATACTCTCCGTTTCTAAACCCTATTGAAGAGTTTTTCTCTGCATGGCGGTGGAAGGTTTACGATCTCCAGCCCCAGGCTCAGGTACCCCTCATTCAGGCCATGGAGGACGCCTGTGACCAAGTCGACGCCGCAGCTGTGCAAGGATGGATTCGACATTCAAGACGGTTCTTCCCGCGTTGTCTTGCTAATGAGGATATTGCTTGTGATGTTGAAAAAATTCTCTGTCCAGATCCAGCTAGGCGAAGAGATAATGTATAGTATGTTTACTGTAGTATTTTCTGTACAATATTGTCAGTTTTTTTCAGATTATTTTTTATGTTTGTTGTTGTTATTTACTGTAATTGTAACCTGTACTGGATACAGTATTTTATGTTTGTCTGCTGTTTGCTGAGCTAACAGTGTTATGCACACTACTGTAGTAGCATGACAACTGGGACATGTTTTGTTGTGATTCTCCATGTTGACATGTTGACTGATTTGGGTATATGGAGAGAAATAAATGATTTTTTCCTCAGTCTGCAGCTTTCGTCTTGTGTAGTGTTTGTATAGTTGCACTTTCTCTGTGTACTTCATTTACAGTACTCTTATCACTGAGAATTAGACTTGTTAAAAGTGTTTTAGGTTAGCAACAGCAGTGTGTAACTGGTTCAAAAAGATTGAAGTCATATGAAATGTGTGTGTTTCGTATGGTGACAAAATATTGTTTTTATGAAGTCGTGTATAGTTTTGACAAAAGTGTTCCATTTTGCAAATGATCTGAAGTGTTGTGCTACTTTGGTGTAGGGTTGTGCTAATTGTGTGTAGTGTTTTGACAAACCGGGCTCTGTTTTCAAAATTGTGCTTAAACAATTGAAAAAAACTGTAACTGGTAGAACAGAGTTTTCTCCAGTATTAACTGGTACATTAGAGTCATCTCCAATATTAACTGGTAGAACAGAGTCATCTCCAATATTAACTGGTAGAACAGAGTCATCTCCAATATTAACTGGTAGAACAGAGTCATCTCCAATATTAACTGGTAGAACAGAGTCATCTCCAATATTAACTTGTAGAACAGAGTCATCTCCAGTATTAACTGGTAGAACAGATTCATCTCCAAGAAGAATAAGGGAAGGATCTAGTGGTACAGTCATATTAGTGACCTGTGATAACATCTGGATAATTATCTTCCCAATAATTGCCTAGTTCAGGGCAGGACAGTGGCCACCTCCGTTTCACACCTTGGTCAAAATGATAAATATGTAGAATTGATATTTTACAGTCTCTCTGGTGTAAAGGAGACCCTATGTAAAATATTGAATTGCATCAACTTGAGCCTTGTGTTAAATGAAAGACGCTGAGCATCTAAAAAGAGCTTTGCCTATTTCTCATCCTCAACAATGAGACCAAGGTCATCATGCCACTTCAAATCAAATACAATCAAATGGTATTTGGCACATGCGCCGAAATGCTTACTTACAAGCCCTTAACCAACAATGCAGTTTTAAGAAAAATAAGTGTTAAGTAAAAAATAACAGTAGCGAGGCTATATACAGGGGGTGCCGGTACAGAGTCAATGGGAAATAACAGTAGGGAGGCTATATACAGGGGGTACCGGTACAGAGTCAATGTGTAATGTGATGTCACGAGAGGCTGTGTCCTGGAGGGACGTTACATCCCCCTGAGATGTCTCCTGAGTGGCGCAGTGGTCTAAGGCGCCGCATCGCAGTGCTAACTGTGCCACTAGAGATCCTGGTTCGAATCCAGGCTCTGTCGCAGCCGGCCGCGACCGGGAGACTCATGGGCGGCGCACAATTGGCCCAGCGTCGTCCAGGGTAGGGGAGGGAATGGCCGGCAGGGATGTAGCTCAGTTGATAGAGTATGGCGTTTGCAATGCCAGGGTTGTGGGTTCGATTCCCACGGGGGGCCAGTATAAAAAAATATATATATGTTTTCACTAACTGTAAGTCGCTCTGGATAAGAGCGTCTGCTAAATGACGTAAATGTAAATGAGATGGCTGCAAACCCAGACAGCTATGGCTCCATCTGCTGGTATGGTCGGGAACTCCACCCCTCTATGGCCAATCTTCCCACGCAGCTGAAACAAATCAGGAGCTGATGAGCTGAAGGTTTTGGAAGGGAAGAGACACACTGAGGGAGTGTGTGGGGGGTGAAGAAACACAGTCTCCAACCTGGGCTCTCTGGAGGACAAGAGTGCTGCACGTCCACTTCCATGAGGAATATAAGGATTTGGAGATACTTACCTTTGGGAAATACTCACCTTTGGATATATGCACCTGTGGAAATACGTGAGAGACATTTGGAAGGACTTTTGCTGGGTTGGCCACTAGCTGCAACGTGGACTACAGTAAGGCTGGGGAAAAGTTATCTGAGCGAGTGAGAATTATGATTTTGGATGTGGAAGAGACATCCCTGAACTGTTAACCCTTAAAGAGCCACAAGAGAACAGAATTTTGTTATATTTTCGTTAATTTCCCAAGACCTATAATAAAATCCTTGTTTTGTTTGAACCTTGTCTCCTTGCACTACTTGAGCAATCCCGCTGAAAGCTGTGTAGCCTCTCGTGACGTCACAGATGGTGGAGAATACGGGCAAGCTCAAGCGTTAATAGTGCATGTCAGAGGAGGATACCGAAGGTTTGATCACCCAGTTTTCCAAGTTGGCCGTAGGCTCCCGGCCGACTGAAATGGAGAACATATTGAAAGCCCTTGTTGCTGGCCAGCAAGCCCAGATGCAAGCAAACGTGGCTCTCTTGGAGGAGCAAAAGAAAGCCAACCTTCTGAAGGCAGAGGAATTGCAGTTGCAGAGACAGAGGGTTGTCCAAAATACCCGCCCAATAAAGGCAAGTGACTTTATATCTAAGATGGGAGCTACCGATGACATTGAGGCATACCTGCATGCATTTGAGGCCACGGCCACTAGGGAAGCCTGGCCCAAGCAACAGTGGGTTGGTCTGTTAGCCCCCTTTCTAACCGGGGAATCGCTGAATGCTGTCCGGGACCTGGGCCCTGACCAGGTTACTGACTATGATGCCCTGAAGTCTGAGATCCTCAGCAGATATGGACTCACAAAGTTTGGTATGGCCCAGCGCTTTCACAGCTGGACCTTCCAACCAGACCAACCTCCTCGGGCGCAGATGCATGAACTTGTCCGAATCGCAAGGAAATGGCTGGATCCGCAGAGGAATACAGCAGCGGCGGTGGTGGAGGCCGTTGTGGTGGATCGTTACCTACGCGCCCTGCCTTATGAGGCAAAGCGGTTCATCAGTCAACAGGCCTTGACCACGGCTGATCTGACAGTGGAAGCTGTGGAAAAGTACCAGGCCACAGCGGAGATGCTGAATGCTTCCCGAAAGGACCCCAAGGTCGCGAACCCAGCCACGTCAGGACTTATCCCGGCTCCAGGGGGAGCCAGAAACCAGGCGGGTCCAAGAAGAGTACACCAGGAGGGGGAAACTCGACAGTGTTACCGGTGTGGGGAGATGGGACATATCTCCTGGCAGTGTGGGAAACCAGCCGATGAACCTATACCCACTGCGGAGTCCTCCAGCTCAGCACCCACACACCGTTTTGCCTCGCTCTTGGGAGTCGTAGATGGCGGCCCAGATCGACCCCCCACCTGCCCGGTAACTGTGAATCACCATGATGTGGAGGCCTTACTGGATTCTGGTAGCCGGGCCACCCTGGTGCGTAAGGATTTGGTGGGCCCAACGTGTCTGACCCCGGAGAAAGTCCTCCCAGTTTCCTGTGTCCATGGAGACACCAGAGAATACCCCATTACTGAACTTACAATGACCAGCACACGGGGAACCATACACACGACGGCGGGGGTGGTTGATTCCCTCCCCGTCCCTGTCCTAATTGGACGAGACTGCCCAGCCTTTTACCCACTCTGGAGAGAGTCTCAGGAGAGGATAACCCGAGTACCTCGGAAACGGAGAGGCAAGACTCATCCTGGGAAGGCTCCGGTGCAATCCTCTGAATTACTCACTCCCGCCCGGGCTCTGATAGGGATGGCAGGTGCCCAGACCGACACAGAGACGGAGCTACAGAATCTGGACAAAGAACTGTCTGGTCTGAAGGGGACCGCTGAGAGGTATCGTTTGTTAAAGCAACAGTTAGACATGAAGACAGAAGAGTTAGATATCCTCCAGGCTAAACTCCAACAGAGCTCCTTCCATAAGCAACAGGAGGAGCTGGAGATGCTGCGCAGGACCATCGAGGAGTGTGAGGAGACCCTGCGCAGTAGTAAGGAGGTCCAGAAGAAGGCAGAGGAGAAGTACAAGGTGTTGGAGAACAAGATGAAGAATGCGGAGGCAGAGAGAGAGAAGGAACTGAAAGCTGCTCAACAGAAGCTAAACTCTGCTAAAACCAAGGCTGATGCATTCAGTAAGAAACTCAAGGAGAGACAACAGAAGGCTGAGTCCCTGGTCCTAGAGTTGGAGGAGTTGAAGAGAGAGCAGGCTGGCAAGCACCACGGCAATGCGGATGCCCTCTCCCGGCGTGATGCCTTCTTCGCTGCCTTTACCCCGACGAGGACGTCGGTCCCGAGGAGGGGGATGTGTGATGTCACGAGAGGCTGTGTCCTGGAGGGACGTTACATCCCCCTGAGATGGCTGCAAACCCAGACAGCTATGGCTCCATCTGCTGGTATGGTCGGGAACTCCACCCCTCTATGGCCAATCTTCCCACGCAGCTGAAACAAATCAGGAGCTGATGAGCTGAAGGTTTTGGAAGGGAAGAGACACACTGAGGGAGTGTGTGGGGGGTGAAGAAACACAGTCTCCAACCTGGGCTCTCTGGAGGACAAGAGTGCTGCACGTCCACTTCCATGAGGAATATAAGGATTTGGAGATACTTACCTTTGGGAAATACTCACCTTTGGATATATGCACCTGTGGAAATACGTGAGAGACATTTGGAAGGACTGTTTGCTGGGTTGGCCACTAGCTGCAACGTGGACTACAGTAAGGCTGGGGAAAAGTTATCTGAGCGAGTGAGAATTATGATTTTGGATGTGGAAGAGACATCCCTGAACTGTTAACCCTTAAAGAGCCACAAGAGAACAGAATTTTGTTATATTTTCGTTAATTTCCCAAGACCTATAATAAAATCCTTGTTTTGTTTGAACCTTGTCTCCTTGCACTACTTGAGCAATCCCGCTGAAAGCTGTGTAGCCTCTCGTGACGTCACAGTAATAACAGTAGGGAGGCTATATACAGGGGGTACCGGTACAGAGTCAATGGGAAATAACAGTAGGGAGGCTATATACAGGGGGTACCGGTACAGAGTCAATGTGTAATAACAGTAGGGAGGCTATATACAGGGGGGACCGGTACAGAGTCAATGTGCGGGGGCACAGGTTAGTTAAGGTAGTTGAGGTATTATGTACATGTAGGTAGAGTTAACATGACTACGCATAGATAATAAACATAGAGTAGCAGCAGCGTAAAAGAGGGGGTGGTGGGGGGGAACAGTGCAAATAGTCCAGGTAGCCATTTGATTAGCTGTTCAGGAGTCTTAGGGCTTGGGGGTAGAAGCTGTTAAGAAGCCTTTTGGACCTAGACTTGGCACTCCGGTACTGCTTGCCATGCGGTAGCAGAGAGAACAGTCTATGATTAGGGTGGCTGGAGACTTTGACAATTTTTAGGGCCTTCCTCTGACACTGCCTGGTATAGAGGTCCTGGATAGCAGGAAAGCTTGGCCCCAGTGATGTACTGGGCCTTATGCACTACCCTCTGTAATGCCTTGCGTTCGGAGGCCGAGCAGTTGTCATACCAGGAAGTGATGCAACCAGTCAGGATGCTCTCGATGATGCAGCTGTAGAACTTTTTGAGGATCTGAGGACTTATGCCAAATCTTTTCAGTCTCCTGAGGGGGAGTAGGCTTTGTCGTACCCTCTTCATGACTGTCTTGGTGTGTTTGGACCATGATAGTTTGTTGGTGATGTGGACACCAAGGAACTTGAAGCTCTCAACCTGCTCCACTACAGCCCCGTCGATGAGAATGGGGGCATGCTCGGTTTCTTTTTCCTGTAGTCCACAATCATCTCCTTTGTCATGATCACGTTGAGGGAGAGGTTGTTATCCTGGCACCACATTTAGCTCGTCTGGTAGGCTCGTGTCACTGTGCAGCTCGCGGCTGTGTATCCCTTTGTAGTCTGTAATAGTTTGCAAGCCCTGCCACATCCGACGAGCGTCGGAGCCGGTGTATACGATTCAATCTTAGTCCTGTATTGACGCTTTGCCTGTTTGATGGTTCGTCGGAGGGCATAGCAGGAATTCTTATAAGCGTCCGGGTTAGAGTCCTGCTCCAATATAATGTAATATAATGCCTAACCTGTAGGTACTTGGAAGAAATTAGTTTGAGGTAACTGAAAACGAGATGCCAGTTGTTGAAAGGATAGTAGTTCAACTTCTCTATACAGATGACCAAATGTTTTAATTCCTTTGTTGAACCAAGAAAATGTAAAACCATCTCTCAGGGCTTTGGGTAAGATGGGGGTTATTATAGAAAGGCGTTCGTTCATATATAGATCTATGCCCTTCTGTTTATTTACGGACTTCAATCAATATATTTCAAGAGTTTTTAATGAAAGGGTTGTTTATGAGACCTAGCAAGGCTTTAGGTGGGCTACTATAGGGTATAGATGGGATACTATAGGACACTCTTCCTCCACTACTATAAGGTATAGATGCCAATGTAACAGGGGACAGACACTCTTCCTACACTACTATAAGGTATAGATGCCAATGGAACAGGGGACAGACACTCTTCCTCCACCACTATAAGGTATAGATGCCAATGTAACAGGGGACAGACACTCTTCCTCCACTACTATAAGGTATAGATGCCAATGTAACAGGGGACAGACACTCTTCCTCCACTACTATAAGGTATAGATGCCAAAGGAACAGGGGACAGACACTATTCCTCCACCACTATAAGGTATAGATGCCAATGTAACAGGGGACAGACACTCTTCCTCCACTACTATAAGGCATAGATGCCAATGTAACAGGGGACAGACACTCTTCCTCCACCACTATAAGGTATAGATGCCAATGTAACAGGGGACAGACACTCTTCCTCCACTACTATAAGGTATAGATGCCAATGTAACAGGGGACAGACACTCTTCCTCCACTACTATAAGGTATAGATGGCAATGTAACAGGGGACAGACACTCTTCCTCCACCACTATAAGGTATAGATGCCAATGTAACAGGGGACAGACACTCTTCCTCCACTACTATAAGGTATAGATGCCAATGTAACAGGGGACAGACACTCTTCCTCCACTACTATAAGGTATAGATGGCAATGGAACAGGGGACATACACTCTTCCTCCACTACTATAAGGTATAGATGGCAATGGAACAGGGGACAGACACTCTTCCTCCACTACTATAAGGTATAGATGGCAATGTTACAGGGGACAGACACTCTTCCTCCACTACTATAAGGTATAGATGGCAATGGAACAGGGGACAGACACTCTTCCTCCACTACATTAAGGTATAGATGACAATGGAACAGGGGACAGACACTCTTCCTCCACCACTATAAGGTATAGATGCCAATGTAACAGGGGACAGACCCTCTTCCTCCACTACTATAAGGTATAGATGCCAATGTAACAGGGGACAGACACTCTTCCTCCACCAATATAAGGTATAGATGCCAATGTAACAAGGGACAGACACTCTTCCTCCACCACTATAAGGTATAGATGCCAATGTAACAGGGGACAGACACTCTTCCTCCACCTCTATAAGGTATAGATGCCAATGTAACAGGGGACAGACACTCTTCCTCCACTACTATAAGGTATAGATGCCAATGTAACAGGGGACAGACATTCTTCCTCCACCACTATAAGGTATAGATGCCAATGTAACAGGGGACAGACACTCTTCCTCCACCACTATAAGGTATAGATGCCAATGTAACAGGGGACAGACTCTCTTCCTCCACTACTATAAGGTATAGATGCCAATGTAACAGGGGACAGACACTCTTCCTCCACTAATATAAGGTATAGATGGCAATGGAACAGGGGCCAGACACTCTTCCTCCACTACTATAAGGTATAGATGGCAATGTTACAGGGGACAGACACTCTTCCTCCACTACTATAAGGTATAGATGGCAATGGAACAGGGGACAGACACTCTTCATCCACTACATTAAGGTATAGATGACAATGGAACAGGGGACAGACACTCTTCCTCCACCACTATAAGGTATAGATGCCAATGTAACAGGGGACAGACCCTCTTCCTCCACTACTATAAGGTATAGATGCCAATGTAACAGGGGACAGACACTCTTCCTCCACCAATATAAGGTATAGATGCCAATGTAACAGGGGACAGACACTCTTCCTCCATCTCTATAAGGTATAGATGCCAATGTAACAGGGGACAGACACTCTTCCTGCACTACTATAAGGTATAGATGCCAATGTAACAGGGGACAGACACTCTTCCTCCACCACTATAAGGTATAGATGCCAATGTAAAAGGGGACAGACACTCTTCCTCCACCACTATAAGGTATAGATGCCAATGTAACAGGGGACAGACACTCTTCCTCCACTACTATAAGGTATAGATGCCAATGTAACAGGGGACAGACACTCTTCCTCCACTACTATAAGGTATAGATGGCAATGTAACAGGGGACAGACACTCTTCCTCCACCACTATAAGGTATAGATGCCAATGTAACAGGGGACAGACACTCTTCCTCCACTACTATAAGGTATAGATGCCAATGTAACAGGGGACAGACACTCTTCCTCCACTACTATAAGGTATAGATGGCAATGGAACAGGGGACATACACTCTTCCTCCACTACTATAAGGTATAGATGGCAATGGAACAGGGGACAGACACTCTTCCTCCACTACTATAAGGTATAGATGGCAATGGAACAGGGGACAGACACTCTTCCTCCACCACTATAAGGTATAGATGGCAATGGAACAGGGGACAGACACTCTTCCTCCACTACATTAAGGTATAGATGACAATGGAACAGGGGACAGACACTCTTCCTCCACCACTATAAGGTATAGATGCCAATGTAACAGGGGACAGACCCTCTTCCTCCACTACTATAAGGTATAGATGCCAATGTAACAGGGGACAGACACTCTTCCTCCACCAATATAAGGTATAGATGCCAATGTAACAGGGGACAGACACTCTTCCTCCACCACTATAAGGTATAGATGCCAATGTAACAGGGGACAGACACTCTTCCTCCACCTCTATAAGGTATAGATGCCAATGTAACAGGGGACAGACACTCTTCCTCCACTACTATAAGGTATAGATGCCAATGTAACAGGGGACAGACACTCTTCCTCCACCACTATAAGGTATAGATGCCAATGTAACAGGGGACAGACACTCTCCTCCACCACTATAAGGTATAGATGCCAATGTAACAGGGGACAGACACTCTTCCTCCACCTCTATAAGGTATAGATGCCAATGTAACAGGGGACAGACACTCTTCCTCCACCTCTATAAGGTATAGATGCCAATGTAACAGGGGACAGACACTCTTCCTCCACCACTATAAGGTATAGATGCCAATGTAACAGGGGACAGACACTCTTCCTCCACCACTATAAGGTATAGATGCCAATGTAACAGGGGACAGACACTCTTCCTCCACCACTATAAGGTATAGATGCCAATGTAACAGGGGACAGACACTCTTCCTCCACCAATATAAGGTATAGATGCCAATGTAACAGGGGACAGACACTCTTCCTCCACCACTATAAGGTATAGATGCCAATGTAACAGGGCACAGACACTCTTCCTCCACCTCTATAAGGAGTAGATGCCAATGTAACAGGGGAAAGACACTCTTCCTCCACTACTATAAGGTATAGATGCCAATGTAACAGGGGACAGACACTCTTCCTCCACCACTATAAGGTATGGATGCCAATGTAACAGGGGACAGACACTCTTCCTCCACCACTATAAGGTATAGATGCCAATGTAACAGGGGACAGACACTCTTCCTCCACCTCTATAAGGTATAGATGCCAATGTAACAGGGGACAGACACTCTTCCTCCACCTCTATAAGGTATAGATGCCAATGTAACAGGGGACAGACACTCTTCCTCCACCACTATAAGGTATAGATGCCAATGTAACAGGGGACAGACACTCTATCTCCACCACTATAAGGTATAGATGCCAATGTAACAGGGGACAGACACTCTTCCTCCACCACTATAAGGTATAGATGCCAATGTAACAAGGGACATACACTCTTCCTCCACTACTATAAGGTATAGATGCCAATGTAACAGGGGACAGACACTCTTCCTCCACTACTATAAGGTATAGATGCCAATGTAACAGGGGACAGACACTCTTCCTCCACTACTATAAGGTATAGATGCCAATGTAACAGGGGACAGACACTCTTCCTCCACCACTATAAGGTATAGATGCCAATGTAACAGGGGACAGACACTCTTCCTCCACCTCTATAAGGTGTAGATGCCAATGTAACAGGGGACAGACACTCTTCCTCCACTACTATAAGGTATAGATGCCAATGTAAGAGGGGACAGACACTCTTCCTCCACCACTATAAGGTATGGATGCCAATGTAACAGGGGACAGACACTCTTCCTCCACCACTATAAGGTATAGATGCCAATGTAACAGGGGACAGACACTCTTCCTCCACCTCTATAAGGTATAGATGCCAATGTAACAGGGGACAGACACTCTTCCTCCACCTCTATAAGGTATAGATGCCAATGTAACAGGGGACAGACACTCTTCCTCCACCACTATAAGGTATAGATGCCAATGTAACAGGGGACAGACACTCTATCTCCACCACTATAAGGTATAGATGCCAATGTAACAGGGGACAGACACTCTTCCTCCACCACTATAAGGTATAGATGCCAATGTAACAAGGGACATACACTCTTCCTCCACTACTATAAGGTATAGATGCCAATCTAACAGGGGACAGACACTCTTCCTCCACTACTATAAGGTATAGATGCCAATGTAACAGGGGACAGACACTCTTCCTCCACTACTATAAGGTATAGATGCCAATGTAACAGGGGACAGACACTCTTCCTCCACCACTATAAGGTATAGATGCCAATGTAACAGGGGACAGACCCTCTTCCTCCACTACTATAAGGTATAGATGCCAATGTAACAGGGGACAGACACTCTTCCTCCACTACTATAAGGTATAGATGCCAAAGGAACAGGGGACAGACACTATTCCTCCACCACTATAAGGTATAGATGCCAATGTAACAGGGGAAAGACACTCTTCCTCCATTACTATAAGGCATTGATGCCAATGTAACAGGGGACAGACACTCTTCCTCCACCACTATAAGGTATAGATGCCAATGTAACAGGGGACAGACACTCTTCCTCCACTACTATAAGGTATATATGCCAATGTAACAGGGGACAGACACTCTTCCTCCACTACTATAAGGTATAGATGGCAATGTAACAGGGGACAGACACTCTTCCTCCACCACTATAAGGTATAGATGCCAATGTATCAGGGGACAGACACTCTTCCTCCACTACTATAAGGTATAGATGCCAATGTAACAGGGGACAGACACTCTTCCTCCACTACTATAAGGTATAGATGGCAATGGAACAGGGGACATACACTCTTCCTCCACTACTATAAGGTATAGATGGCAATGGAACAGGGGACAGACACTCTTCCTCCACTACTATAAGTTATAGATGGCAATGGAACAGGGGACATACACTCTTCCTCCACTACTATAAGGTATAGATGGCAATGGAACAGGGGACAGACACTCTTCCTCCACTACTATAAGGTATAGATGACAATGGAACAGGGGACAGACACTCTTCCTCCACCACTATAAGGTATAGATGCCAATGTAACAGGGGACAGACCCTCTTCCTCCACTACTATAAGGTATAGATGCCAATGTAACAGGGGACAGACACTCTTCCTCCACCAATATAAGGTATAGATGCCATTGTAACAAGGGACAGACACTCTTCCTTCACCACTATAAGGTATAGATGCCAATGTAACAGGGGACAGACACTCTTCCTCCACCTCTATAAGGTATAGATGCCAATGTAACAGGGGACAGACACTCTTCCTCCACTACTATAAGGTATAGATGCCAATGTAACAGGGGACAGACACTCTTCCTCCACCACTATAAGGTATAGATGCCAATGTAACAGGGGACAGACACTCTTCCTCCACCACTATAAGGTATATGTAACAGGGGACAGACACTCTTCCTCCACTACTATAAGGTATAGATGCCAATGTAACAGGGGACAGACACTCTTCCTCCACTACTATAAGGTATAGATGGCAATGTAACAGGGGACAGACACTCTTCCTCCACCACTATAAGGTATAGATGCCAATGTAACAGGGGACAGACACTCTTCCTCCACTACTATAAGGTATAGATGCCAATGTAACAGGGGACAGACACTCTTCCTCCACTACTATAAGGTATAGATGGCAATTGAACAGGGGACATACACTCTTCCTCCACTACTATAAGGTATAGATGGCAATGGAACAGGGGACAGACACTCTTCCTCCACTACTATAAGGTATAGATGGCAATGGAACAGGGGACAGACACTCTTCCTCCACTACTATAAGGTATAGATGGCAATGGAACAGGGGACAGACACTCTTCCTCCACTACATTAAGGTATAGATGACAATGGAACAGGGGACAGACACTCTTCCTCCACCACTATAAGGTATAGATGCCAATGTAACAGGGGACAGACCCTCTTCCTCCACCACTATAAGGTATAGATGCCAATGTAACAGGGGACAGACACTCTTCCTCCACCAATATAAGGTATAGATGCCAATGTAACAGGGGACAGACACTCTTCCTCCACCACTATAAGGTATAGATGCCAATGTAACAGGGGACAGACACTCTTCCTCCACCTCTATAAGGTATAGATGCCAATGTAACAGAGGACAGACACTCTTCCTCCACTACTATAAGGTATAGATGGCAATGGAACAGGGGACATACACTCTACCTCCACTACTATAAGGTATAGATGGCAATGGAACAGGGGACAGACACTCTTCCTCCACTACTATAAGGTATAGATGGCAATGGAACAGGGGACAGACACTCTTCCTCCACTACTATAAGGTATAGATGGCAATGGAACAGGGGACAGACACTCTTCCTCCACTACATTAAGGTATAGATGACAATGGAACAGGGGACAGACACTCTTCCTCCACCACTATAATGTATAGATGCCAATGTAACAGGGGACAGACCCTCTTCCTCCACTACTATAAGGTATAGATGCCAATGTAACAGGGGACAGACACTCTTCCTCCACCAATATAAGGTATAGATGCCAATGTAACAAGGGACAGACACTCTTCCTCCACCACTATAAGGTGTAGATGCCAATGTAACAGGGGACAGACACTCTTCCTCCACTACTATAAGGTATAGATGCCAATGTAACAGGGGACAGACACTCTTCCTCCACCACTATAAGGTATAGATGCCAATGTAACAGGGGACAGACACTCTTCCTCCACCACTATAGGGTATAGATGCCAATGTAACAGGGGACAGACACTCTTCCTCCACTACTATAAGGTATAGATGCCAATGTAACAGGGGACAGACACTCTTCCTCCACTACTATAAGGTATAGATGGCAATGTAACAGGGGACAGACACTCTTCCTCCACCACTATAAGGTATAGATGCCAATGTAACAGGGGACAGACACTCTTCCTCCACTACTATAAGGTATAGATGCCAATGTAACAGGGGACAGACACTCTTCCTCCACCACTATAAGGTATAGATGGCAATGTAACAGGGGACAGACACTCTTCCTCCACCACTATAGGGTATAGATGCCAATGTAACAGGGGACAGACACTCTTCCTCCACTACTATAAGGTATAGATGCCAATGTAACAGGGGACAGACACTCTTCCTCCACTACTATAAGGTATAGATGGCAATGTAACAGGGGACAGACACTCTTCCTCCACCACTATAAGGTATAGATGCCAATGTAACAGGGGACAGACACTCTTCCTCCACTACTATAAGGTATAGATGCCAATGTAACAGGGGACAGACACTCTTCCTCCACTACTATAAGGTATAGATGGCAATGGAACAGGGGACATACACTCTTCCTCCACTACTATAAGGTATAGATGGCAATGGAACAGGGGACAGACACTCTTCCTCCACTACATTAAGGTATAGATGACAATGGAACAGGGGACAGACACTCTTCCTCCACCACTATAAGGTATAGATGCCAATGTAACAGGGGACAGACCCTCTTCCTCCACTACTATAAGGTATAGATGCCAATGTAACAGGGGACAGACACTCTTCCTCCACCAATATAAGGTATAGATGCCAATGTAACAGGGGACAGACACTCTTCCTCCACCACTATAAGGTATAGATGCCAATGTAACAGGGGACAGACACTCTTCCTCCACCTCTATAAGGTATAGATGCCAATGTAACAGAGGACAGACACTCTTCCTCCACTACTATAAGGTATAGATGGCAATGGAACAGGGGACATACACTCTACCTCCACTACTATAAGGTATAGATGGCAATGGAACAGGGGACAGACACTCTTCCTCCACTACTATAAGGTATAGATGGCAATGGAACAGGGGACAGACACTCTTCCTCCACTACTATAAGGTATAGATGGCAATGGAACAGGGGACAGACACTCTTCCTCCACTACATTAAGGTATAGATGACAATGGAACAGGGGACAGACACTCTTCCTCCACCACTATAATGTATAGATGCCAATGTAACAGGGGACAGACCCTCTTCCTCCGCTACTATAAGGTATAGATGCCAATGTAACAGGGGACAGACACTCTTCCTCCACCAATATAAGGTATAGATGCCAATGTAACAAGGGACAGACACTCTTCCTCCACCACTATAAGGTGTAGATGCCAATGTAACAGGGGACAGACACTCTTCCTCCACTACTATAAGGTATAGATGGCAATGGAACAGGGGACAGACACTCTTCCTCCACTACATTAAGGTATAGATGACAATGGAACAGGGGACAGACACTCTTCCTCCACCACTATAAGGTATAGATGCCAATGTAACAGGGGACAGACCCTCTTCCTCCACTACTATAAGGTATAGATGCCAATGTAACAGGGGACAGACACTCTTCCTCCACCAATATAAGGTATAGATGCCAATGTAACAGGGGACAGACACTCTTCCTCCACCACTATAAGGTATAGATGCCAATGTAACAGGGGACAGACACTCTTCCTCCACCTCTATAAGGTATAGATGCCAATGTAACAGAGGACAGACACTCTTCCTCCACTACTATAAGGTATAGATGGCAATGGAACAGGGGACATACACTCTACCTCCACTACTATAAGGTATAGATGGCAATGGAACAGGGGACAGACACTCTTCCTCCACTACTATAAGGTATAGATGGCAATGGAACAGGGGACAGACACTCTTCCTCCACTACTATAAGGTATTGATGGCAATGGAACAGGGGACAGACACTCTTCCTCCACTACATTAAGGTATAGATGACAATGGAACAGGGGACAGACACTCTTCCTCCACCACTATAATGTATAGATGCCAATGTAACAGGGGACAGACCCTCGTCCTCCACTACTATAAGGTATAGATGCCAATGTAACAGGGGACAGACACTCTTCCTCCACCAATATAAGGTATAGATGCCAATGTAACAAGGGACAGACACTCTTCCTCCACCACTATAAGGTGTAGATGCCAATGTAACAGGGGACAGACACTCTTCCTCCACTACTATAAGGTATAGATGCCAATGTAACAGGGGACAGACACTCTTCCTCCACCACTATAAGGTATAGATGCCAATGTAACAGGGGACAGACACTCTTCCTCCACCACTATAGGGTATAGATGCCAATGTAACAGGGGACAGACACTCTTCCTCCACTACTATAAGGTATAGATGCCAATGTAACAGGGGACAGACACTCTTCCTCCACTACTATAAGGTATAGATGGCAATGTAACAGGGGACAGACACTCTTCCTCCACCACTATAAGGTATAGATGCCAATGTAACAGGGGACATACACTCTTCCTCCACTACTATAAGGTATAGATGCCAATGTAACAGGGGACAGACACTCTTCCTCCACCACTATAAGGTATAGATGCCAATGTAACAGGGGACAGACACTCTTCCTCCACCACTATAGGGTATAGATGCCAATGTAACAGGGGACAGACACTCTTCCTCCACTACTATAAGGTATAGATGCCAATGTAACAGGGGACAGACACTCTTCCTCCACTACTATAAGGTATAGATGGCAATGGAACAGGGGACAGACACTCTTCCTCCACTACATTAAGGTATAGATGACAATGGAACAGGGGACAGACACTCTTCCTCCACCACTATAATGTATAGATGCCAATGTAACAGGGGACAGACCCTCTTCCTCCACTACTATAAGGTATAGATGCCAATGTAACAGGGGACAGACACTCTTCCTCCACCAATATAAGGTATAGATGCCAATGTAACAAGGGACAGACACTCTTCCTCCACCACTATAAGGTGTAGATGCCAATGTAACAGGGGACAGACACTCTTCCTCCACTACTATAAGGTATAGATGGCAATGGAACAGGGGACAGACACTCTTCCTCCACTACATTAAGGTATAGATGACAATGGAACAGGGGACAGACACTCTTCCTCCACCACTATAAGGTATAGATGCCAATGTAACAGGGGACAGACCCTCTTCCTCCACTACTATAAGGTATAGATGCCAATGTAACAGGGGACAGACACTCTTCCTCCACCAATATAAGGTATAGATGCCAATGTAACAGGGGACAGACACTCTTCCTCCACCACTATAAGGTATAGATGCCAATGTAACAGGGGACAGACACTCTTCCTCCACCTCTATAAGGTATAGATGCCAATGTAACAGAGGACAGACACTCTTCCTCCACTACTATAAGGTATAGATGGCAATGGAACAGGGGACATACACTCTACCTCCACTACTATAAGGTATAGATGGCAATGGAACAGGGGACAGACACTCTTCCTCCACTACTATAAGGTATAGATGGCAATGGAACAGGGGACAGACACTCTTCCTCCACTACTATAAGGTATAGATGGCAATGGAACAGGGGACAGACACTCTTCCTCCACTACATTAAGGTATAGATGACAATGGAACAGGGGACAGACACTCTTCCTCCACCACTATAATGTATAGATGCCAATGTAACAGGGGACAGACCCTCGTCCTCCACTACTATAAGGTATAGATGCCAATGTAACAGGGGACAGACACTCTTCCTCCACCAATATAAGGTATAGATGCCAATGTAACAAGGGACAGACACTCTTCCTCCACCACTATAAGGTGTAGATGCCAATGTAACAGGGGACAGACACTCTTCCTCCACTACTATAAGGTATAGATGCCAATGTAACAGGGGACAGACACTCTTCCTCCACCACTATAAGGTATAGATGCCAATGTAACAGGGGACAGACACTCTTCCTCCACCACTATAGGGTATAGATGCCAATGTAACAGGGGACAGACACTCTTCCTCCACTACTATAAGGTATAGATGCCAATGTAACAGGGGACAGACACTCTTCCTCCACTACTATAAGGTATAGATGGCAATGTAACAGGGGACAGACACTCTTCCTCCACCACTATAAGGTATAGATGCCAATGTAACAGGGGACAGACACTCTTCCTCCACTACTATAAGGTATAGATGCCAATGTAACAGGGGACAGACACTCTTCCTCCACCACTATAAGGTATAGATGCCAATGTAACAGGGGACAGACACTCTTCCTCCACCACTATAGGGTATAGATGCCAATGTAACAGGGGACAGACACTCTTCCTCCACTACTATAAGGTATAGATGCCAATGTAACAGGGGACAGACACTCTTCCTCCACTACTATAAGGTATAGATGGCAATGTAACAGGGGACAGACACTCTTCCTCCACCACTATAAGGTATAGATGCCAATGTAACAGGGGACAGACACTCTTCCTCCACTACTATAAGGTATAGATGCCAATGTAACAGGGGACAGACACTCTTCCTCCACTACTATAAGGTATAGATGGCAATGGAACAGGGGACATACACTCTTCCTCCACTACTATAAGGTATAGATGGCAATGGAACAGGGGACAGACACTCTTCCTCCACTACTATAAGGTATAGATGGCAATGGAACAGGGGACAGACACTCTTCCTCCACTACTATAAGGTATAGATGGCAATGGAACAGGGGACAGACACTCTTCCTCCACTACATTAAGGTATAGATGACAATGGAACAGGGGACAGACACTCTTCCTCCACCACTATAAGGTATAGATGCCAATGTAACAGGGGACAGACACTCTTCCTCCACCTCTATAAGGTGTAGATGCCAATGTAACAGGGGACAGACACTCTTCCTCCACCACTATAAGGTAGGATGCCAATGTAACAGGGGACAGACACACTTCCTCCACCACTATAAGGTATAGATGCCAATGTAACAAGGGACATACACTCTTCCTCCACTACTATAAGGTATAGATGCCAATGTAACAGGGGACAGACACTCTTCCTCCACTACTATAAGGTATAGATGCCAATGTAACAGGGGACAGACACTCTTCCTCCACTACTATAAGGTATAGATGCCAATGTAACAGGGGACAGACACTCTTCCTCCACCACTATAAGGTATAGATGCCAATGTAACAGGGGACAGACCCTCTTCCTCCACTACTATAAGGTATAGATGCCAATGTAACAGGGGACAGACACTCTTCCTCCACTACTATAAGGTATAGATGCCAAAGGAACAGGGGACAGACACTATTCCTCCACCACTATAAGGTATAGATGCCAATGTAACAGGGGACAGACACTCTTCCTCCACTACTATAAGGCATTGATGCCAATGTAACAGGGGACAGACACTCTTCCTCCACCACTATAAGGTATAGATGCCAATGTAACAGGGGACAGACACTCTTCCTCCACTACTATAAGGTATAGATGCCAATGTAACAGGGGACAGACACTCTTCCTCCACTACTATAAGGTATATATGCCAATGTAACAGGGGACAGACACTCTTCCTCCACCACTATAAGGTATATATGCCAATGTAACAGGGGACAGACACTCTTCCTCCACTACTATAAGGTATAGATGCCAATGTAACAGGGGACATACACTCTTCCTCCACTACTATAAGGTATAGATGGCAATGGAACAGGGGACATACACTCTTCCTCCACTACTATAAGGTATAGATGGCAATGGAACAGGGGAC
The DNA here is from genome assembly GCF_964263955.1 of Coregonus lavaretus. Taxonomy (NCBI): domain Eukaryota; kingdom Metazoa; phylum Chordata; class Actinopteri; order Salmoniformes; family Salmonidae; genus Coregonus; species Coregonus lavaretus. The sequence goes on from NC_139989.1 coordinate 75,252,996, forward strand.
AGACACTCTTCCTCCACTACTATAAGTTATAGATGGCAATGGAACAGGGGACATACACTCTTCCTCCACTACTATAAGGTATAGATGGCAATGGAACAGGGGACAGACACTCTTCCTCCACTACTATAAGGTATAGATGACAATGGAACAGGGGACAGACACTCTTCCTCCACCACTATAAGGTATAGATGCCAATGTAACAGGGGACAGACCCTCTTCCTCCACTACTATAAGGTATAGATGCCAATGTAACAGGGGACAGACACTCTTCCTCCACCAATATAAGGTATAGATGCCAATGTAACAAGGGACAGACACTCTTCCTCCACTACTATAAGGTATAGATGGCAATGGAACAGGGGACAGACACTCTTCCTCCACTACATTAAGGTATAGATGACAATGGAACAGGGGACAGACACTCTTCCTCCACCACTATAAGGTATAGATGCCAATGTAACAGGGGACAGACACTCTTCCTCCACCTCTATAAGGTGTAGATGCCAATGTAACAGGGGACAGACACTCTTCCTCCACCACTATAAGGTAGGATGCCAATGTAACAGGGGACAGACACTCTTCCTCCACCACTATAAGGTATAGATGCCAATGTAACAGGGGACAGACACTCTTCCTCCACCTCTATAAGGTATAGATGCCAATGTAACAGGGGACAGACACTCTTCCTCCACCTCTATAAGGTATAGATGCCAATGTAACAGGGGACAGACACTCTTCCTCCACCACTATAAGGTATAGATGCCAATGTAACAGGGGACAGACACTCTATCTCCACCACTATAAGGTATAGATGCCAATGTAACAGGGGACAGACACACTTCCTCCACCACTATAAGGTATAGATGCCAATGTAACAAGGGACATACACTCTTCCTCCACTACTATAAGGTATAGATGCCAATGTAACAGGGGACAGACACTCTTCCTCCACTACTATAAGGTATAGATGCCAATGTAACAGGGGACAGACACTCTTCCTCCACTACTATAAGGTATAGATGCCAATGTAACAGGGGACAGACACTCTTCCTCCACCACTATAAGGTATAGATGCCAATGTAACAGGGGACAGACCCTCTTCCTCCACTACTATAAGGTATAGATGCCAATGTAACAGGGGACAGACACTCTTCCTCCACTACTATAAGGTATAGATGCCAAAGGAACAGGGGACAGACACTATTCCTCCACCACTATAAGGTATAGATGCCAATGTAACAGGGGACAGACACTCTTCCTCCACTACTATAAGGCATTGATGCCAATGTAACAGGGGACAGACACTCTTCCTCCACCACTATAAGGTATAGATGCCAATGTAACAGGGGACAGACACTCTTCCTCCACTACTATAAGGTATAGATGCCAATGTAACAGGGGACAGACACTCTTCCTCCACTACTATAAGGTATATATGCCAATGTAACAGGGGACAGACACTCTTCCTCCACCACTATAAGGTATATATGCCAATGTAACAGGGGACAGACACTCTTCCTCCACTACTATAAGGTATAGATGCCAATGTAACAGGGGACAGACACTCTTCCTCCACTACTATAAGGTATAGATGGCAATGGAACAGGGGACATACACTCTTCCTCCACTACTATAAGGTATAGATGGCAATGGAACAGGGGACAGACACTCTTCCTCCACTACTATAAGTTATAGATGGCAATGGAACAGGGGACATACACTCTTCCTCCACTACTATAAGGTATAGATGGCAATGGAACAGGGGACAGACACTCTTCCTCCACTACTATAAGGTATAGATGACAATGGAACAGGGGACAGACACTCTTCCTCCACCACTATAAGGTATAGATGCCAATGTAACAGGGGACAGACCCTCTTCCTCCACTACTATAAGGTATAGATGCCAATGTAACAGGGGACAGACACTCTTCCTCCACCAATATAAGGTATAGATGCCAATGTAACAAGGGACAGACACTCTTCCTTCACCACTATAAGGTATAGATGCCAATGTAACAGGGGACAGACACTCTTCCTCCACCTCTATAAGGTATAGATGCCAATGTAACAGGGGACAGACACTCTTCCTCCACTACTATAAGGTATAGATGCCAATGTAACAGGGGACAGACACTCTTCCTCCACCACTATAAGGTATAGATGCCAATGTAACAGGGGACAGACACTCTTCCTCCACCACTATAAGGTATAGATGCCAATGTAACAGGGGACAGACACTCTTCCTCCACTACTATAAGGTATAGATGCCAATGTAACAGGGGACAGACACTCTTCCTCCACTACTATAAGGTATAGATGGCAATGTAACAGGGGACAGACACTCTTCCTCCACCACTATAAGGTATAGATGCCAATGTAACAGGGGACAGACACTCTTCCTCCACTACTATAAGGTATAGATGACAATGTAACAGGGGACAGACACTCTTCCTCCACTACTATAAGGTATAGATGGCAATGGAACAGGGGACATACACTCTTCCTCCACTACTATAAGGTATAGATGGCAATGGAACAGGGGACAGACACTCTTCCTCCACTACTATAAGGTATAGATGGCAATGGAACAGGGGACAGACACTCTTCCTCCACTACTATAAGGTATAGATGGCAATGGAACAGGGGACAGACACTCTTCCTCCACTACATTAAGGTATAGATGACTATGGAACAGGGGACAGACACTCTTCCTCCACCACTATAAGGTATAGATGCCAATGTAACAGGGGACAGACCCTCTTCCTCCACTACTATAAGGTATAGATGCCAATGTAACAGGGGACAGACACTCTTCCTCCACCAATATAAGGTATAGATGCCAATGTAACAGGGGACAGACACTCTTCCTCCACCACTATAAGGTATAGATGCCAATGTAACAGGGGACAGACACTCTTCCTCCACCTCTATAAGGTATAGATGCCAATGTAACAGAGGACAGACACTCTTCCTCCACTACTATAAGGTATAGATGGCAATGGAACAGGGGACATACACTCTACCTCCACTACTATAAGGTATAGATGGCAATGGAACAGGGGACAGACACTCTTCCTCCACTACTATAAGGTATAGTTGGCAATGGAACAGGGGACAGACACTCTTCCTCCACTACTATAAGGTATAGATGGCAATGGAACAGGGGACAGACACTCTTCCTCCACTACATTAAGGTATAGATGACAATGGAACAGGGGACAGACACTCTTCCTCCACCACTATAATGTATAGATGCCAATGTAACAGGGGACAGACACTCTTCCTCCACCACTATAAGGTATAGATGCCAATGTAACAGGGGACAGACACTCTTCCTCCACCACTATAAGGTATAGATGCCAATGTAACAGGGGACAGACACTCTTCCTCCACTACTATAAGGTATAGATGCCAATGTAACAGGGGACAGACACTCTTCCTCCACTACTATAAGGTATAGATGGCAATGTAACAGGGGACAGACACTCTTCCTCCACCACTATAAGGTATAGATGCCAATGTAACAGGGGACAGACACTCTTCCTCCACTACTATAAGGTATAGATGCCAATGTAACAGGGGACAGACACTCTTCCTCCACTACTATAAGGTATAGATGGCAATGGAACAGGGGACATACACTCTTCCTCCACTACTATAAGGTATAGATGGCAATGGAACAGGGGACAGACACTCTTCCTCCACTACTATAAGGTATAGATGGCAATGGAACAGGGGACAGACACTCTTCCTCCACTACTATAAGGTATAGATGGCAATGGAACAGGGGACAGACACTCTTCCTCCACTACATTAAGGTATAGATGACTATGGAACAGGGGACAGACACTCTTCCTCCACCACTATAAGGTATAGATGCCAATGTAACAGGGGACAGACCCTCTTCCTCCACTACTATAAGGTATAGATGCCAATGTAACAGGGGACAGACACTCTTCCTCCACCAATATAAGGTATAGATGCCAATGTAACAGGGGACAGACACTCTTCCTCCACCACTATAAGGTATAGATGCCAATGTAACAGGGGACAGACACTCTTCCTCCACCTCTATAAGGTATAGATGCCAATGTAACAGAGGACAGACACTCTTCCTCCACTACTATAAGGTATAGATGGCAATGGAACAGGGGACATACACTCTACCTCCACTACTATAAGGTATAGATGGCAATGGAACAGGGGACAGACACTCTTCCTCCACTACTATAAGGTATAGATGGCAATGGAACAGGGGACAGACACTCTTCCTCCACTACTATAAGGTATAGATGGCAATGGAACAGGGGACAGACACTCTTCCTCCACTACATTAAGGTATAGATGACAATGGAACAGGGGACAGACACTCTTCCTCCACCACTATAATGTATAGATGCCAATGTAACAGGGGACAGACCCTCTTCCTCCACTACTATAAGGTATAGATGCCAATGTAACAGGGGACAGACACTCTTCCTCCACCAATATAAGGTATAGATGCCAATGTAACAAGGGACAGACACTCTTCCTCCACCACTATAAGGTGTAGATGCCAATGTAACAGGGGACAGACACTCTTCCTCCACCTCTATAAGGTATAGATGCCAATGTAACAGGGGACAGACACTCTTCCTCCACTACTATAAGGTATAGATGCCAATGTAACAGGGGACAGACACTCTTCCTCCACCACTATAAGGTATAGATGCCAATGTAACAGGGGACAGACACTCTTCCTCCACCACTATAGGGTATAGATGCCAATGTAACAGGGGACAGACACTCTTCCTCCACTACTATAAGGTATAGATGCCAATGTAACAGGGGACAGACACTCTTCCTCCACTACTATAAGGTATAGATGGCAATGTAACAGGGGACATACACTCTTCCTCCACCACTATAAGGTATAGATGCCAATGTAACAGGGGACAGACACTCTTCCTCCACTACTATAAGGTATAGATGCCAATGTAACAGGGGACAGACACTCTTCCTCCACTACTATAAGGTATAGATGGCAATGGAACAGGGGACATACACTCTTCCTCCACTACTATAAGGTATAGATGGCAATGGAACAGGGGACAGACACTCTTCCTCCACTACTATAAGGTATAGATGGCAATGGAACAGGGGACAGACACTCTTCCTCCACTACTATAAGGTATAGATGGCAATGGAACAGGGGACAGACACTCTTCCTCCACTACATTAAGGTATAGATGACAATGGAACAGGGGACAGACACTCTTCCTCCACTACATTAAGGTATAGATGACAATGGAACAGGGGACAGACACTCTTCCTCCACCACTATAAGGTATAGATGCCAATGTAACAGGGGACAGACCCTCTTCCTCCACTACTATAAGGTATAGATGCCAACGTAACAGGGGACAGACACTCTTCCTCCACCAATATAAGGTATAGATGCCAATGTAACAGGGGACAGACACTCTTCCTCCACCACTATAAGGTATAGATGCCAATGTAACAGGGGACAGACACTCTTCCTCCACCTCTATAAGGTATAGATGCCAATGTAACAGGGGACAGACACTCTTCCTCCACTACTATAAGGTATAGATGCCAATGTAACAGGGGACAGACACTCTTCCTCCACCACTATAAGGTATAGATGCCAATGTAACAGGGGACAGACACTCTTCCTCCACCACTATAAGGTATAGATGCCAATGTAACAGGGGACAGACACTCTTCCTCCACCTCTATAAGGTATAGATGCCAATGTAACAGGGGACAGCCACTCTTAAACCACCTCTATAAGGTATAGATGCCAATGTAACAGGGGACAGACACTCTTCCTCCACCACTATAAGGTATAGATGCCAATGTAACAGGGGACAGACACTCTTCCTCCACCACTATAAGGTATAGATGCCAATGTAACAGGGGACAGACACTCTTCCTCCATCTCTATAAGGTATAGATGCCAATGTAACAGGGGACAGACACTCTTCCTCCACTGCTATAAGGTATAGATGCCAATGTAACAGGGGACAGACACTCTTCCACCACTACTATAAGGTATAGATGCCAATATAACAGGGGACAGACACTCTTCCTCCACTGCTATAAGGTATAGATGCCAATGTAACAGGGGGCATACCCTCTTCCTCCACTACTATAAGGTATAGATGCCAATGTAACAGGGACAGACACTCTTCCTCTTCCTCCACTACTATAAGGTATAGATGCCAATGTAACAGGGGACAGACCCTCTTCCTCCACTACTATAAGGTATAGATGCCAATATAACAGGGGACAGACACTCTTCCTCCACTGCTATAAGGTATAGATGCCAATGTAACAGGGGACATACACTCTTCCTCTTCCTCCACTACTATAAGGTATAGATGCCAATGTAACAGGGGACAGACACTCTTCCTCCACTACTATAAGGTATAGATGCCAATGTAACAGGGGACAGACACTCTTCCTCCACCACTATAAGGTATAGATGCCAATGTAACAGGGGAGAGACCCTCTTCCTCCACTACTATAAGGTATAGATGCCAATGTAACAGGGGACAGACACTCTTCCTCCACTACATTAAGGTATAGATGACAATGGAACAGGGGACATACACTCTTCCTCCACCACTATAATGTATAGATGCCAATGTAACAGGGGACAGACACTCTTCCTCCACCACTATAAGGTATAGATGCCAATGTAACAGGGGACAGACACTCTTCCTCCACCACTATAAGGTATAGATGCCAATGTAACAGGGGACAGACACTCTTCCTCCACTACTATAAGGTATAGATGCCAATGTAACAGGGGACAGACACTCTTCCTCCACTACTATAAGGTATAGATGGCAATGTAACAGGGGACAGACACTCTTCCTCCACCACTATAAGGTATAGATGCCAATGTAACAGGGGACAGACACTCTTCCTCCACTACTATAAGGTATAGATGCCAATGTAACAGGGGACAGACACTCTTCCTCCACTACTATAAGGTATAGATGGCAATGGAACAGGGGACATACACTCTTCCTCCACTACTATAAGGTATAGATGGCAATGGAACAGGGGACAGACACTCTTCCTCCACTACTATAAGGTATAGATGGCAATGGAACAGGGGACAGACACTCTTCCTCCACTACTATAAGGTATAGATGGCAATGGAACAGGGGACAGACACTCTTCCTCCACTACATTAAGGTATAGATGACTATGGAACAGGGGACAGACACTCTTCCTCCACCACTATAAGGTATAGATGCCAATGTAACAGGGGAGAGACCCTCTTCCTCCACTACTATAAGGTATAGATGGCAATGGAACAGGGGACAGACACTCTTCCTCCACTACATTAAGGTATAGATGACAATGGAACAGGGGACAGACACTCTTCCTCCACCACTATAATGTATAGATGCCAATGTAACAGGGGACAGACACTCTTCCTCCACCACTATAAGGTATAGATGCCAATGTAACAGGGGACAGACACTCTTCCTCCACTACTATAAGGTATAGATGCCAATGTAACAGGGGACAGACACTCTTCCTCCACTACTATAAGGTATAGATGGCAATGTAACAGGGGACAGACACTCTTCCTCCACCACTATAAGGTATAGATGCCAATGTAACAGGGGACAGACACTCTTCCTCCACTACTATAAGGTATAGATGCCAATGTAACAGGGGACAGACACTCTTCCTCCACTACTATAAGGTATAGATGGCAATGGAACAGGGGACATACACTCTTCCTCCACTACTATAAGGTATAGATGGCAATGGAACAGGGGACAGACACTCTTCCTCCACTACTATAAGGTATAGATGGCAATGGAACAGGGGACAGACACTCTTCCTCCACTACTATAAGGTATAGATGGCAATGGAACAGGGGACAGACACTCTTCCTCCACTACATTAAGGTATAGATGACTATGGAACAGGGGACAGACACTCTTCCTCCACCACTATAAGGTATAGATGCCAATGTAACAGGGGACAGACCCTCTTCCTCCACTACTATAAGGTATAGATGCCAATGTAACAGGGGACAGACACTCTTCCTCCACCAATATAAGGTATAGATGCCAATGTAACAGGGGACAGACACTCTTCCTCCACCACTATAAGGTATAGATGCCAATGTAACAGGGGACAGACACTCTTCCTCCACCTCTATAAGGTATAGATGCCAATGTAACAGAGGACAGACACTCTTCCTCCACTACTATAAGGTATAGATGGCAATGGAACAGGGGACATACACTCTACCTCCACTACTATAAGGTATAGATGGCAATGGAACAGGGGACAGACACTCTTCCTCCACTACTATAAGGTATAGATGGCAATGGAACAGGGGACAGACACTCTTCCTCCACTACTATAAGGTATAGATGGCAATGGAACAGGGGACAGACACTCTTCCTCCACTACATTAAGGTATAGATGACAATGGAACAGGGGACAGACACTCTTCCTCCACCACTATAATGTATAGATGCCAATGTAACAGGGGACAGACCCTCTTCCTCCACTACTATAAGGTATAGATGCCAATGTAACAGGGGACAGACACTCTTCCTCCACCAATATAAGGTATAGATGCCAATGTAACAAGGGACAGACACTCTTCCTCCACCACTATAAGGTGTAGATGCCAATGTAACAGGGGACAGACACTCTTCCTCCACCTCTATAAGGTATAGATGCCAATGTAACAGGGGACAGACACTCTTCCTCCACTACTATAAGGTATAGATGCCAATGTAACAGGGGACAGACACTCTTCCTCCACCACTATAAGGTATAGATGCCAATGTAACAGGGGACAGACACTCTTCCTCCACCACTATAGGGTATAGATGCCAATGTAACAGGGGACAGACACTCTTCCTCCACTACTATAAGGTATAGATGCCAATGTAACAGGGGACAGACACTCTTCCTCCACTACTATAAGGTATAGATGGCAATGTAACAGGGGACATACACTCTTCCTCCACCACTATAAGGTATAGATGCCAATGTAACAGGGGACAGACACTCTTCCTCCACTACTATAAGGTATAGATGCCAATGTAACAGGGGACAGACACTCTTCCTCCACTACTATAAGGTATAGATGGCAATGGAACAGGGGACATACACTCTTCCTCCACTACTATAAGGTATAGATGGCAATGGAACAGGGGACAGACACTCTTCCTCCACTACTATAAGGTATAGATGGCAATGGAACAGGGGACAGACACTCTTCCTCCACTACTATAAGGTATAGATGGCAATGGAACAGGGGACAGACACTCTTCCTCCACTACATTAAGGTATAGATGACAATGGAACAGGGGACAGACACTCTTCCTCCACCACTATAAGGTATAGATGCCAATGTAACAGGGGACAGACCCTCTTCCTCCACTACTATAAGGTATAGATGCCAACGTAACAGGGGACAGACACTCTTCCTCCACCAATATAAGGTATAGATGCCAATGTAACAGGGGACAGACACTCTTCCTCCACCACTATAAGGTATAGATGCCAATGTAACAGGGGACAGACACTCTTCCTCCACCTCTATAAGGTATAGATGCCAATGTAACAGGGGACAGACACTCTTCCTCCACTACTATAAGGTATAGATGCCAATGTAACAGGGGACAGACACTCTTCCTCCACCACTATAAGGTATAGATGCCAATGTAACAGGGGACAGACACTCTTCCTCCACCACTATAAGGTATAGATGCCAATGTAACAGGGGACAGACACTCTTCCTCCACCTCTATAAGGTATAGATGCCAATGTAACAGGGGACAGCCACTCTTAAACCACCTCTATAAGGTATAGATGCCAATGTAACAGGGGACAGACACTCTTCCTCCACCACTATAAGGTATAGATGCCAATGTAACAGGGGACAGACACTCTTCCTCCACCACTATAAGGTATAGATGCCAATGTAACAGGGGACAGACACTCTTCCTCCATCTCTATAAGGTATAGATGCCAATGTAACAGGGGACAGACACTCTTCCTCCACTGCTATAAGGTATAGATGCCAATGTAACAGGGGACAGACACTCTTCCACCACTACTATAAGGTATAGATGCCAATATAACAGGGGACAGACACTCTTCCTCCACTGCTATAAGGTATAGATGCCAATGTACCAGGGACAGACACTCTTCCTCTTCCTCCACTACTATAAGGTATAGATGCCAATGTAACAGGGGACAGACCCTCTTCCTCCACTACTATAAGGTATAGATGCCAATATAACAGGGGACAGACACTCTTCCTCCACTGCTATAAGGTATAGATGCCAATGTAACAGGGGACATACACTCTTCCTCTTCCTCCACTACTATAAGGTATAGATGCCAATGTAACAGGGGACAGACACTCTTCCTCCACTACTATAAGGTATAGATGCCAATGTAACAGGGGACAGACACTCTTCCTCCACCACTATAAGGTATAGATGCCAATGTAACAGGGGAGAGACCCTCTTCCTCCACTACTATAAGGTATAGATGCCAATGTAACAGGGGACAGACACTCTTCCTCCACTACATTAAGGTATAGATGACAATGGAACAGGGGACAGACACTCTTCCTCCACCACTATAATGTATAGATGCCAATGTAACAGGGGACAGACACTCTTCCTCCACCACTATAAGGTATAGATGCCAATGTAACAGGGGACAGACACTCTTCCTCCACCACTATAAGGTATAGATGCCAATGTAACAGGGGACAGACACTCTTCCTCCACTACTATAAGGTATAGATGCCAATGTAACAGGGGACAGACACTCTTCCTCCACTACTATAAGGTATAGATGGCAATGTAACAGGGGACAGACACTCTTCCTCCACCACTATAAGGTATAGATGCCAATGTAACAGGGGACAGACACTCTTCCTCCACTACTATAAGGTATAGATGCCAATGTAACAGGGGACAGACACTCTTCCTCCACTACTATAAGGTATAGATGGCAATGGAACAGGGGACATACACTCTTCCTCCACTACTATAAGGTATAGATGGCAATGGAACAGGGGACAGACACTCTTCCTCCACTACTATAAGGTATAGATGGCAATGGAACAGGGGACAGACACTCTTCCTCCACTACTATAAGGTATAGATGGCAATGGAACAGGGGACAGACACTCTTCCTCCACTACATTAAGGTATAGATGACTATGGAACAGGGGACAGACACTCTTCCTCCACCACTATAAGGTATAGATGCCAATGTAACAGGGGAGAGACCCTCTTCCTCCACTACTATAAGGTATAGATGGCAATGGAACAGGGGACAGACACTCTTCCTCCACTACATTAAGGTATAGATGACAATGGAACAGGGGACAGACACTCTTCCTCCACCACTATAATGTATAGATGCCAATGTAACAGGGGACAGACACTCTTCCTCCACCACTATAAGGTATAGATGCCAATGTAACAGGGGACAGACACTCTTCCTCCACCACTATAAGGTATAGATGCCAATGTAACAGGGGACAGACACTCTTCCTCCACTACTATAAGGTATAGATGCCAATGTAACAGGGGACAGACACTCTTCCTCCACTACTATAAGGTATAGATGGCAATGTAACAGGGGACAGACACTCTTCCTCCACCACTATAAGGTATAGATGCCAATGTAACAGGGGACAGACACTCTTCCTCCACTACTATAAGGTATAGATGCCAATGTAACAGGGGACAGACACTCTTCCTCCACTACTATAAGGTATAGATGGCAATGGAACAGGGGACATACACTCTTCCTCCACTACTATAAGGTATAGATGGCAATGGAACAGGGGACAGACACTCTTCCTCCACTACTATAAGGTATAGATGGCAATGGAACAGGGGACAGACACTCTTCCTCCACTACTATAAGGTATAGATGGCAATGGAACAGGGGACAGACACTCTTCCTCCACTACATTAAGGTATAGATGACTATGGAACAGGGGACAGACACTCTTCCTCCACCACTATAAGGTATAGATGCCAATGTAACAGGGGACAGACCCTCTTCCTCCACTACTATAAGGTATAGATGCCAATGTAACAGGGGACAGACACTCTTCCTCCACCAATATAAGGTATAGATGCCAATGTAACAGGGGACAGACACTCTTCCTCCACCACTATAAGGTATAGATGCCAATGTAACAGGGGACAGACACTCTTCCTCCACCTCTATAAGGTATAGATGCCAATGTAACAGAGGACAGACACTCTTCCTCCACTACTATAAGGTATAGATGGCAATGGAACAGGGGACATACACTCTACCTCCACTACTATAAGGTATAGATGGCAATGGAACAGGGGACAGACACTCTTCCTCCACTACTATAAGGTATAGATGGCAATGGAACAGGGGACAGACACTCTTCCTCCACTACTATAAGGTATAGATGGCAATGGAACAGGGGACAGACACTCTTCCTCCACTACATTAAGGTATAGATGACAATGGAACAGGGGACAGACACTCTTCCTCCACCACTATAATGTATAGATGCCAATGTAACAGGGGACAGACCCTCTTCCTCCACTACTATAAGGTATAGATGCCAATGTAACAGGGGACAGACACTCTTCCTCCACCAATATAAGGTATAGATGCCAATGTAACAAGGGACAGACACTCTTCCTCCACCACTATAAGGTGTAGATGCCAATGTAACAGGGGACAGACACTCTTCCTCCACCTCTATAAGGTATAGATGCCAATGTAACAGGGGACAGACACTCTTCCTCCACTACTATAAGGTATAGATGCCAATGTAACAGGGGACAGACACTCTTCCTCCACCACTATAAGGTATAGATGCCAATGTAACAGGGGACAGACACTCTTCCTCCACCACTATAGGGTATAGATGCCAATGTAACAGGGGACAGACACTCTTCCTCCACTACTATAAGGTATAGATGCCAATGTAACAGGGGACAGACACTCTTCCTCCACTACTATAAGGTATAGATGGCAATGTAACAGGGGACATACACTCTTCCTCCACCACTATAAGGTATAGATGCCAATGTAACAGGGGACAGACACTCTTCCTCCACTACTATAAGGTATAGATGCCAATGTAACAGGGGACAGACACTCTTCCTCCACTACTATAAGGTATAGATGGCAATGGAACAGGGGACATACACTCTTCCTCCACTACTATAAGGTATAGATGGCAATGGAACAGGGGACAGACACTCTTCCTCCACTACTATAAGGTATAGATGGCAATGGAACAGGGGACAGACACTCTTCCTCCACTACTATAAGGTATAGATGGCAATGGAACAGGGGACAGACACTCTTCCTCCACTACATTAAGGTATAGATGACAATGGAACAGGGGACAGACACTCTTCCTCCACCACTATAAGGTATAGATGCCAATGTAACAGGGGACAGACCCTCTTCCTCCACTACTATAAGGTATAGATGCCAACGTAACAGGGGACAGACACTCTTCCTCCACCAATATAAGGTATAGATGCCAATGTAACAGGGGACAGACACTCTTCCTCCACCACTATAAGGTATAGATGCCAATGTAACAGGGGACAGACACTCTTCCTCCACCTCTATAAGGTATAGATGCCAATGTAACAGGGGACAGACACTCTTCCTCCACTACTATAAGGTATAGATGCCAATGTAACAGGGGACAGACACTCTTCCTCCACCACTATAAGGTATAGATGCCAATGTAACAGGGGACAGACACTCTTCCTCCACCACTATAAGGTATAGATGCCAATGTAACAGGGGACAGACACTCTTCCTCCACCTCTATAAGGTATAGATGCCAATGTAACAGGGGACAGCCACTCTTAAACCACCTCTATAAGGTATAGATGCCAATGTAACAGGGGACAGACACTCTTCCTCCACCACTATAAGGTATAGATGCCAATGTAACAGGGGACAGACACTCTTCCTCCACCACTATAAGGTATAGATGCCAATGTAACAGGGGACAGACACTCTTCCTCCATCTCTATAAGGTATAGATGCCAATGTAACAGGGGACAGACACTCTTCCTCCACTGCTATAAGGTATAGATGCCAATGTAACAGGGGACAGACACTCTTCCACCACTACTATAAGGTATAGATGCCAATATAACAGGGGACAGACACTCTTCCTCCACTGCTATAAGGTATAGATGCCAATGTAACAGGGGGCAGACCCTCTTCCTCCACTACTATAAGGTATAGATGCCAATGTAACAGGGACAGACACTCTTCCTCTTCCTCCACTACTATAAGGTATAGATGCCAATGTAACAGGGGACAGACCCTCTTCCTCCACTACTATAAGGTATAGATGCCAATATAACAGGGGACAGACACTCTTCCTCCACTGCTATAAGGTATAGATGCCAATGTAACAGGGGACATACACTCTTCCTCTTCCTCCACTACTATAAGGTATAGATGCCAATGTTACAGGGGACAGACACTCTTCCTCCACTACTATAAGGTATAGATGCCAATGTAACAGGGGACAGACACTCTTCCTCCACCACTATAAGGTATAGATGCCAATGTAACAGGGGACAGACACTCTTCCTCCACCACTATAGGGTATAGATGCCAATGTAACAGGGGACAGACACTCTTCCTCCACTACTATAAGGTATAGATGCCAATGTAACAGGGGACAGACACTCTTCCTCCACTACTATAAGGTATAGATGGCAATGTAACAGGGGACATACACTCTTCCTCCACCACTATAAGGTATAGATGCCAATGTAACAGGGGACAGACACTCTTCCTCCACTACTATAAGGTATAGATGCCAATGTAACAGGGGACAGACACTCTTCCTCCACTACTATAAGGTATAGATGGCAATGGAACAGGGGACATACACTCTTCCTCCACTACTATAAGGTATAGATGGCAATGGAACAGGGGACAGACACTCTTCCTCCACTACTATAAGGTATAGATGGCAATGGAACAGGGGACAGACACTCTTCCTCCACTACTATAAGGTATAGATGGCAATGGAACAGGGGACAGACACTCTTCCTCCACTACATTAAGGTATAGATGACAATGGAACAGGGGACAGACACTCTTCCTCCACCACTATAAGGTATAGATGCCAATGTAACAGGGGACAGACCCTCTTCCTCCACTACTATAAGGTATAGATGCCAACGTAACAGGGGACAGACACTCTTCCTCCACCAATATAAGGTATAGATGCCAATGTAACAGGGGACAGACACTCTTCCTCCACCACTATAAGGTATAGATGCCAATGTAACAGGGGACAGACACTCTTCCTCCACCTCTATAAGGTATAGATGCCAATGTAACAGGGGACAGACACTCTTCCTCCACTACTATAAGGTATAGATGCCAATGTAACAGGGGACAGACACTCTTCCTCCACCACTATAAGGTATAGATGCCAATGTAACAGGGGACAGACACTCTTCCTCCACCACTATAAGGTATAGATGCCAATGTAACAGGGGACAGACACTCTTCCTCCACCTCTATAAGGTATAGATGCCAATGTAACAGGGGACAGCCACTCTTAAACCACCTCTATAAGGTATAGATGCCAATGTAACAGGGGACAGACACTCTTCCTCCACCACTATAAGGTATAGATGCCAATGTAACAGGGGACAGACACTCTTCCTCCACCACTATAAGGTATAGATGCCAATGTAACAGGGGACAGACACTCTTCCTCCATCTCTATAAGGTATAGATGCCAATGTAACAGGGGACAGACACTCTTCCTCCACTGCTATAAGGTATAGATGCCAATGTAACAGGGGACAGACACTCTTCCACCACTACTATAAGGTATAGATGCCAATATAACAGGGGACAGACACTCTTCCTCCACTGCTATAAGGTATAGATGCCAATGTAACAGGGGGCAGACCCTCTTCCTCCACTACTATAAGGTATAGATGCCAATGTAACAGGGACAGACACTCTTCCTCTTCCTCCACTACTATAAGGTATAGATGCCAATGTAACAGGGGACAGACCCTCTTCCTCCACTACTATAAGGTATAGATGCCAATATAACAGGGGACAGACACTCTTCCTCCACTGCTATAAGGTATAGATGCCAATGTAACAGGGGACATACACTCTTCCTCTTCCTCCACTACTATAAGGTATAGATGCCAATGTAACAGGGGACAGACACTCTTCCTCCACTACTATAAGGTATAGATGCCAATGTAACAGGGGACAGACACTCTTCCTCCACCACTATAAGGTATAGATGCCAATGTAACAGGGGAGAGACCCTCTTCCTCCACTACTATAAGGTATAGATGCCAATGTAACAGGGGACAGACACTCTTCCTCTTCCTCCAATACTATAAGGTATAGATGCCAATGTAACAGGGGGCAGACCCTCTTCCTCCACTACTATAAGGTATAGATGCCAATGTAACAGGGGACAGACCCTCTTCCTCCACCACTATAAGGTATAGATGCCAATGTAACAGGGGGCAGACACTCTTCCTCCACCACTATAAGGTATAGATACCAATGTAACAGGGGACAGACACTCTTCATCCACTACTATAAGGTATAGATGCCAATGTAACAGGGGACAGACACTCTTCCTCCACTACTATAAGATATAGATGCCAATGTAACAGGGGACAGACACTCTTCCTCCACCACTATAAGGTATAGATGCCAATGTAACAGGGGACAGACACTCTTCCTCTTCCTCCACTACTATAAGGTATAGATGCCAATGTAACAGGGGGCAGACCCTCTTCCTCCACTACTATAAGGTATAGATGCCAATGTAACAGGGGACAGACCCTCTTCCTCCACCACTATAAGGTATAGATGCCAATGTAACAGGGGGCAGACACTCTTCCTCCACCACTATAAGGTATAGATGCCAATGTAACAGGGGACAGACACTCTTCCTCCACTACTATAAGGTATAGATGCCAATGTAACAGGGGACAGACACTCTTCCACCACTCCTATAAGGTATAGATGCCAATGTACCAGGGGACAGACACTCTTCCTCCACTGCTATAAGGTATAGATGCCAATGTAACAGGGGACAGACACTCTTCCTCTTCCTCCACTACTATAAGGTATAGATGCCAAAGTAACAGGGGACAGACACTCTTCCTCCACTACTATAAGGTATAGATGCCAATGTAACAGGGGACAGACACTCTTCCTCCACTACTATAAGGTATAGATGCCAATGTAACAGGGGACAGACTCTCTTCCTCCACTACTATACGGTCTAGATGCCAATGTAACAGGGGACAGACACTCTTCCTCCACTGCTATAAGGTATAGATGCCAATGTAACAGGGGACAGACACTCTTCCTCCACTACTATAAGGTATAGATGCCAATGTAACAGGGGACAGACCCTCTTCCTCCACCACTATAAGGTATAGATGCCAATGTAACAGGGGACAGACCCTCTTCCTCCACCACTATAAGGTATAGATGCCAATGTAACAGGGGACAGACACTCTTCCTCCACTACTATAAGGTATAGATGCCAATGTAACAGGGGACAGACACTCTTCCTCCACCACTATAAGGTATAGATGCCAATGTAACAGGGGACAGACACTCTTCCTCCACTACTATAAGGTATAGATGCCAATGTAACAGGGGACAGACACTCTTCCTCCACCTCTATAAGGTATAGATGCCAATGTAACAGGGGACAGACCCTCTTCCTCCACCACTATAAGGTATAGATGCCAATGTAACAGGGGACAGACCCTCTTCCTCCACCACTATAAGGTATAGATGCCAATGTAACAGGGGACAGACACTCTTCCTCCACTACTATAAGGTATAGATGCCAATGTAACAGGGGACAGACACTCTTCCTCCACCACTATAAGGTATAGATGCCAATGTAACAGGGGACAGACACTCTTCCTCCACTACTATAAGGTATAGATGCCAATGTAACAGGGGACAGACCCTCTTCCTCCACTACTATAAGGTATAGATGCCAATGTAACAGGGGACAGACACTCTTCCTCCACTACTATAAGGTATAGATGCCAATGTAACAGGGGACAGACACTCTTCCTCCACTACTATAAGGTATAGATGCCAATGTAACAGGGGACAGACCCTCTTCCTCCACTACTATAAGGTATAGATGCCAATGTAACAGGGGACAGACACTCTTCCTCCACTACTATAAGGTATAGATGCCAATGTAACAGGGGACAGACACTCTTCCTCCACCACTATAAGGTATAGATGCCAATGTAACAGGGGACAGACCCTCTTCCTCCACCACTATAAGGTATAGATGCCAATGTAACAGGGGACAGACCCTCTTCCTCCACTACTATAAGGTATATATGCCAATGTAACAGGGGACAGACACTCTTCCTCCACTACTATAAGGTATAGATGCCAATGAAACAGGGGACAGACCCTCTTCCTCCACTACTATAGGGTATAGATGCCAATGTAACAGGGGACAGACCCTCTTCCTCCACTACTATAAGGTATATATGCCAATGTAACAGGGGACAGACACTCTTCCTCCACTACTATAAGGTATAGATGCCAATGTAACAGGGGACAGACACTCTTCCTCCACCACTATAAGGTATAGATGCCAATGTAACAGGGGACAGACACTCTTCCTCCACTACTATAAGGTATAGATGCCAATGTAACAGGGGACAGACACTCTTCCTCCACTACTATAAGGTATAGATGCCAATGGAACAGGGGACAGACACTCTTCCTCCACCACTATAAGGTATAGATGCCAATGTAACAGGGGACAGACCCTCTTCCTCCACTACTATAAGGTATAGATGCCAATGTAACAGCGGACAGACACTCTTCCTCCACCACTATAAGGTATAGATGCCAATGTAACAGGGGACAGACCCTCTTCCTCCACTACTATAAGGTATATATGCCAATGTAACAGGGGACAGACACTCTTCCTCCACTACTATAAGGTATAGATGCCAATGTAACAGGGGACAGACACTCTTCCTCCACTACTATAAGGTATAGATGCCAATGTAACAGGGGACAGACACTCTTCCTCCACCACTATAAGGTATAGATGCCAATGTAACAGGGGACAGACACTCTTCCTCCACTACTATAAGGTATAGATGCCAATGTAACAGGGGACAGACACTCTTCCTCCACCACTATAAGGTACAGATGCCAATATAACAGGGGACAGACACTCTTCCTCCACCACTATAAGGTATAGATGCCAATGTAACAGGGGACAGACACTCTTCCTCCACCACTATAAGGTATAGATGCCAATGTAACAGGGGACAGACACTCTTCCTCCACCACTATAAGGTATAGATGCCAATGTAACAGGGGACAGACACTCTTCCTCCACTACTATAAGGTATAGATGCCAATGTAACAGGGGACAGACACTCTTCCTCCACCACTAATAGTCTTCCTCTGTCTGTCTCCAAGAGGGTGAACCTGTTGTTGTATTTAGCCTTACCGACACAGCCTTTAACTGAGATGCCCAGTAATACAACTGGAAGTCAGGTAGAGCTCTACTTATGAGGATGGTTAGCATAACGTTGTGAGTTTCACTCTGGGGGGTGTTTCCCTTTCCACAGAAATTAAGAAACCTTCCTATTAAGTTGTTAGAAAATAACTTTGGGAATAGGAAAGGGCAAGGTTTGAAAAAGGGACAAGAAGTTTGGTAATATATTCATCTTTACACAATTGACCCGCCCAACAAGAGAAATGGGTCAATCCCACCATCTATCCAATTCTTCCCCAACCTTTTTGAGATGTGGAGTGTAGTTCAGTTGGTACGTCTTCATCTTTTCAGAAGGAATTTGCAATCCAAGATATGTCATTTTCCGAGGTCTCCAAGAAAACGGCTGGTCTAAGATTGGGTTCTGCGTAGCTGTCCTGTTAAAAGACATAATTACAGTCTTCGATTTTATATATATATATATATTTTATATCCTGAAAAGGTCCCATATTCTTTCAGGATGTCAACTAATGCTAGGAGTGAAATTTCTGGTTTAGTGAGGTAAAGCGAAATGTCATCAGCATATAGAGAGACCTGATGTTGGCGCCCACCTATAGGAACACCATGGATGGATGGATGAGATCTAGATGCTTCTGCCAGTGGCTCTATAGGAACACCATGGATGGATGGATGAGATCTAGAAGCTTCTGCCAGTGGCTCTATAGGAACACCATGGATGGATGGATGAGATCTAGAAGCTTCTGCCAGTGGCTCTATAGGAACAGCATGGATGGATGGATGAGATCTAGAAGCTTCTGCCAGTGGCTCTATAGGAACACCATGGATGGATGGATGAGATCTAGAAGCTTCTGCCAGTGGCTCTATAGGAACAGCATGGATGGATGGATGAGATCTAGAAGCTTCTGCCAGTGGCTCTATAGGAACAGCATGGATGGATGGATGAGATCTAGAAGCTTCTGCCAGTGGCTCTATAGGAACACCATGGATGGATGGATGAGATCTAGAAGCTTCTGCCAGTGGCTCTATAGGAACAGCATGGATGGATGGATGGATGAGATCTAGAAGCTTCTGCCAGTGGCTCTATAGGAACAGCATGGATGGATGGATGAGATCTAGAAGCTTCTGCCAGTGGCTCTATAGGAACAGCATGGATGGATGAATGAGATCTAGAAGCTTCTGCCAGTGGGTCTATAGGAACACCATGGATGGATGGATGAGATCTAGAAGCTTCTGCCAGTGGCTCTATAGGAACACCATGGATGGATGGATGAGATCTAGAAGCTTCTGCCAGTGGGTCTATAGGAACACCATGGATGGATGGATGAGATCTAGAAGCTTCTGCCAGTGGCTCTATAGGAACAGCATGGATGGATGGATGGATGAGATCTAGAAGCTTCTGCCAGTGGCTCTATAGGAACAGCATGGATGGATGGATGAGATCTAGAAGCTTCTGCCAGTGGGTCTATAGGAACACCATGGATGGATGGATGAGATCTAGAAGCTTCTGCCAGTGGCTCTATAGGAACACCATGGATGGATGGATGAGATCTAGAAGCTTCTGCCAGTGGCTCTATAGGAACACCATGGATGGATGGATGAGATCTAGAAGCTTCTGCCAGTGGCTCTATAGCCAAAGAAGAAAGGAGAGGACTAGCTGGGCAACCCTGTCTTGTGCCACGTGATCGGGAGAACTGGGAGGAAACATTTCCATTGGTCAGGATCTGAGCTACCGGACATTTGTACAGTAATCTAACCAGACCTACATACTTAGGTCCAATATTCATCCTCTGTAAAACGTCACACAGGTAGTTCCATTCTATGCGGTCAAACGCTTTTTCCTCATCTAATGAAGCCGCCACTACAGGCTCTTGGTCATTCTCTGCATAATGCATCATAATAAATCATCTTCTGATATTATCAGGACATGAGCGGTTTCTTACAAAGCCTGTTTGGTCCATATCAACCAAGTCAGGAAGAACCTTATCTAGTCTAAGAGCTATGGGTTTTGCAAGAGTCTTATATGAAGTGTTCAATAAAGATATTGGTCTAAACGACCCACAAAGCAGAGGATCTTTCCCAGGTTTTAACAAAACTGTGATCAGTGTTTGTTCAAGTGCGTCTGGGAGTTTTTCTGTCTCTATGGCATAATTAAACATATTAGTTTGTTTGGATAAAAAGGATCTATAGAATTCAATAGGGAATCCGTCTAACCCTGGTGATTTCCCCCCAGCAGTGTTGAAAATGGATTCCCTAATTTCCTCGGCTGTAATCTCTTTCTCCAAGTCCTCTCTTATCCTCATCAGTTAAAGCTTGTAAATTGAGTTTGTTCAAAAAATGTGGCATTGTGGCAGGGGGCATCCCCTTCAGACTTGGACAGTGTTTCATACTCCTCCCTAAAGACTAGATGAATTTCCTCAGGACCCTGAACAACTGTGTTACTGGGCAGCTTAACAGAGCTAATAACTCTACTAGCTTCCTCTCTCCTTGATCTGCCAAGCAACTTTCCTGCTTTATCTCCATGTTCATAGTAGTTTAGTTTTGTTCTCCTAAGAGCATTTTCTGCTTTGTGGGTCGTCAGGGTGTTATATTCCAATCGCTTTGAGTCTAATTTTTCTAGAGTTGAGTCGTCAAATGTTATACTATGTTTATTTTCCAGATCTCTAATTTCTTTCTCCAACTAATCTACTTGAGCCTTATACATCTTACGAGCACCTGAACTAAAGGACATGATTTGCCCCCTCAGATATACAAGGAGAGCTTCCCATGAAATTAGGGGGGAGGCAGAGTTGCTATTGATTCTAAAAACTATGTCGATATGAGTGTTCAGAAAGGTTACAAATGTGGGATTATATAGTAAATATGTGCCAAATCTCCACCTTCTTGAGGGTGGTTGTGTTTTACTGACTGGTAATGAAGCCAGCAGGGCAGAATGATCTGATATACATCTTGGTAAATACTTACACCCAGTAGTTAAACTTCCCTTCCTATTCCTTAACCTTTTGATTGTGAAATCTCCACACGTCTACAAGTCCAACATCTTTCATGTCTGCTTTGAACATTTTAGCTGCCTGTGTGAGGTTGATACTGTTAGGGGAAGATGTATCACTGGAAGGGTCCAGTCTGTGTGAGGTTGATACTGTCAGGGGAAGATGTATCACTGGAAGGGTCCAGTCTGTGTGAGGTTGATACTGTTAGGGGAAGATGTATCCCTGGAAGGGTCCAGTCTGTGTGAGGTTGATACTGTTAGGGGAAGATGTATCACTGGAAGGGTCCAGTCTGTGTGAGGTTGATACTGTTAGGGGAAGATGTATCACTGGAAGGGTCCAGTCTGTGTGAGGTTGATACTGTTAGGGGAAGATGTATCACTGGAAGGGTCCAGTCTGTGTGAGGTTGATACTGTTAGGGGAAGATGTATCACTGGAAGGGTCCAGTCTGTGTGAGGTTGATACTGTTAGGGGAAGATGTATCACTGGAAGGGTCCAGTCTGTGTGAGGTTGATACTGTTAGGGGAAGATGTATCACTGGAAGGGTCCAGTACCAAGTTAAAATCCCCTGACATTATTATCTCTGATGAGGGGCACGTTAACTTCAAAAAGATATCTTGGTAAAATGTAGGATCTTCATGGTTAGGGCCATACACATTCACAATGGTAATGGGCTCAGTGTTAATGAAACCTTGAATGATCACAAACCTACCCCCTTTGTCTTTAATCTGAGATTGTAGCTGAAAGGGGCAATGCTTATTAATGAGAATGACCACCCCTCTTGCCCGAGAGGTGAAAGATGAATACTTCACTTGACCAACCCACTCTCTCTTCAGTTTATCAAAAGCTTTTTCCTCATCTAATGAAGCCGCCACTACAGGTTGTTGGTCATTCTCTACATAATGCATCATATTAAATAATCAGAGTGCTCAGAGTCAGTCAGGTGTGTCTCCTGAAGAAGAGCTACATCAATCTTATGCTGCTTTAGATCATTCAGAATGTGTTTGCGCTTGACTGGGCATTTAGTATCCTAACTGTCATAAATGTATAGTTATTAGGAGCATCTGTAAAGATAATAAGAAAGAGGGAAAAAGATAGAAACTAAATGAAATGATGAAAGTATAAAATAGTAACCATCTGGTGAGCTAATACCCTGACCCTACCACAAACCCACCAACCCCTCCCCAACTGAGGGAGTTAATAAACCATACCCTTAGACGCTAGTCTTTAAGATAGATGTACCTGCTATGCATAGC
>NC_139989.1:75277029-75282029 GCF_964263955.1 Coregonus lavaretus
AAGCCAGTTGAGAACAAGTTCTCATTTCCAACTGTGACCTGGCCAAGATAAAGCACCAAGGCGCCATGAAACCTGCGCTGTGAAACAAACGCACCCAAGCAGCACAGGAAAAAAGACATCAAGCTATGATGAGTAAATGGAAACCTTTACCAGACGATAACTATTATCCCTCAAATATAAAATAGAGACAATTAGTTAAACAATCACCATCCTCCTGAGTTCACCCTCCCAACCCCCCATTATATATATTTATATACACATGTACACACACACACAACTGTACAGCTATCAGCTAGCTGGCAATTAGGTGTCCAGCCAGTGAGTAGCTTCTCCCTGCCTCGGTATCACTAACGCTAGCATACATCTCTAACAAGAAACAAGCCAGCAAACGTAATAGTAGCTCAAATTCCCTGAAGTAATATAAACTACATAGTTAGGCTTGAAACCCAGTCAAAAGCCACATCACTATTTAACCAAACCCGACTGGACCTCTATGGGTAAAATAAAAGTATCCAGAAAGAAAATGTAACTACCTGGCATAGTGTAGCTGTAGCTATAGTAACACCCTGGTAAACTTAGCGAGCTGGCTAAATAGCGCAGGCAACATTAGCTATGATCCAACTTTACCTGGCCTGTCATTATGGCGCTAGCCATCTAGCCAGCCAGCCAGCGGATCCTATGAGTCATTTGGTTGTATCCTCATGTTCTAACAGTTCACTATCCACTGTATCCAAGTTCAAAAGACAGTTCCTCCTGATTTAGTAGACGGGAACAAGTCAGGGAGTTCTTTCCTCATGTATGTTTCAGCCGTCTTCACAGAGTCAAATGTGCGCTCACCATTCTTGGTTTACGTCCACAAAGTCGTCGGGTAGCAGCAGGCCGTATGCCGAGCCAGCCTGCCGCAGAAGCCTCTTCAGTGGGGAGAAAGCCATCCTCCTCTTGTCTAGTATGGGAGAAAGTTCCGGAAAGATCATCATTCTGGCATCTCCGTACTTGAGCTCTCCCTTTGCTCGGGCAGCAGAGAGGATGTGGACAGTGTCAAGGGGGGGGGGGGGGGGCAGTGCCCCTGTGACAACAAGCTTGGACCCCCTTGTGGCCCCTCTAAATGCGGAGTCTGAAATAATTATCACAGAATTCATTTTATTTAATTCATAGAATACATTTTTGCCATCATGTTCTTTTTTTATTTTGTTCTTTTTTACATCCGTTATTAGACAGTGGCGAAGCGGAACACTAAAGTAACCCAACACATTTTCTAGTGGGACTCCTTTAGGCGGAACACAACAGTATCGTACCACATGGATCTGCAAGTTTTTTTCTATTCAGAAGTTGAAGTGGTCCTCTGTAGCTTAGCTGGTAGAGCACGGCGCTTGTGACGCCAAGGTAGTGGGTTCGATCCCCGGGACCACCCATACACAAAAAATTAAAAATACATGTATGCACGCATGACTGTAAGTCGCTTGGGATAAAAGCGTCTGCTAAATGGCATATTATTATTATAGAAGTTGAAAGAAATTTGGCGCGAATAATATCATTCAAGCAAGAAGAAGGAAATAAAGAGAGGTGAGCAACACGTTGAATATGTTGTATTTGTAACATAGTTAACTATTAAATGCATTACAGAAGTGTAACATTAGATCAGCTAATGTTAACCCGTCCGTTTGTTACTTTCTTTGTGAATTAATTAACGAATTGGCTTGAATCCTGGGCTATGTATTCGTTTGCATTTTTTTTGGTTTAGTTTTGTAGCTAATTCTAACAGTCAGGCATCGAAAATGTATGGCAATATGAAAAATGATATAATATTTGATCAAAAATGCATGTTGCTGAGTGCTTTTACTTAAACCACACTCAGTAAACGCATTGTAACGTTAAAAGGTTAGACATGAAAGCTAGCTACCTAGCGAGTCAGTTATTTTCAGTAAATGAATGAATAAGCTTGGTCCCCATTGCTTTTGCTCTATAGTTGTCACCAACATGAAGAGAAAAAAGGACTTCATGTTTCTTCCAAAGAAAAGACAAGGCAGAAAGTCAGACAGAGCCAGAGGGTTCAGGTGTGGAGAGAGCAAGAGAGAGCAGAGAGAGACAGCAGGAAGACCATTGGAGAGACTGAGAGTGATGTCAGCCAATCCCGGGAGGAGCCACCGGTGCAGCCAGTGATGAACATGGACCCAAGAACTCTGATGGGGGACAGGAGGAGGAGCTTCAAGGCGGCCTGGTACCACATCCACCCCTGGCTTCAATATTCAAAAAATTCAGACTCTGTGGTTTGTTACGCCTGTCTCAGAGACTGGATTTGATTCAAAATTGGGTTTTAACAACTGGAAGAAGGCAACTTACAAAGACGCGGGGATTTGCAATTCATGCAAGGGCTGAGCGGCACAAACAAGCAATGATTACGTGGAGAGTCTATCAGAAAGCTGTAAAAAGTAATGCAACACTGGTAAATGCCCTAAACAAGGAACACAACAAACAGGTTCAAGAAAATGGGGACTATATTAAAACAATAGGAGAAGTACTACTACTTACAGCCACACAAAACATTGCTCAAAGAGGACACGATGAGTCTGCAGAGTCTGATAATAAAGGGAACTTCATGGCAATCCTAGAAACAATAGCTAAGCATGACACAACTGTGGAAAAAAGGTTGACTTCCATTCATAATGCAAAATACACAAGCAAAGGGATTCAGAATGAGGTTCTGAGTTGTTTGGCAGACATGGTTCCAACAGAGATGATAGAAGAAGTGAAAGACAGTGAGGTCTTCAGCATAATGGCAGACGGAAAACAAAAGATGTTAAAACAAAAGGATCACATATCTCCAGTACTCAGGTACTATTTCAGTGGAGCTGTCCATGAGAGCTGTCTCCACTTTGAATCGGCTGATCCACTAGATGCAGCAGGGCTTACTGACTAAATCATACACATATTAGAAAGTCATGGTCTTGAATACAAAAACAACCTAGTAGGCCAAGCATATGACGGTGCTTCAGTTATGAGCGGCAAGCATTCAGGCGTCCAGGCAACGCATTAAAGAACAAGCAAAGCCTTTTACCTCCACTGCAGTGCACACTGTCTACACTTAGTTTTAGTGGATACAGTCAAAGCTGTCCCTGAGGTAGGACAGTTCTTCTCCTTACTAGAAAGACTGTATGTCTTCACATCTGGGTCATACATGCGCATCAAAAATGGCTTAGCGTACAAAGAGAGATGTACCCAGGGGCACCTAGAGAGCTTCAGAGACTAAGTGACACTCGCTGGGCATGTCGATATATGGCTCTACATACTATTATGGATAGGCTGCCTGCTGTTAAGCGAGTCCTGCAAGACATAGTCCAAGAACACAACGGTGACAGATCTGTTGAGGCACGAGGTCTGCTTGCACAGATAGATTTACAATTCATTGTGTTCCTTGTTCCACTCCATAACGTTTTTGGAGAAGCAACATTTCTATCAGATATGCTACAGTCTTCATCACTTGACCTGTCAAAGGCTGTTGATTTAGTTGAAGCCTTAGTTCAAACTTTGAATGACTGCAGGGATGAGTCATTTTCTGATGACCTATGGAATGAAGAAGTTGAACACAGCTGAGCAATGTGATACTGCAATACAGCCCCCTGCAAAACCTTGCCTTGGGAGAGGTGTGCACATTTCATGGGCGGGATCTGTACCCAGGTGTCCCATGGGAAAAACCAGTGTCTTGACCATTAGACCAAGAGGTAATGCCCTCTTGACCTGAGGGTGACACTGATTTTGAAGTTGAAGGCAGGACTACCTCATTACCAGATCATGAGACAGACTCATGTTTTCTACACACATGGGATAGTGTAAAAGGAACTTTGCCTAGGAAGCCCATGCTAGAAGTGTTAGGAGGTGGAAGTTAGAGAATTAGTCCAGTAACTGAAAGGTCACTGGTTTGAGTCCTGAGCCAGACAACAAAAGGTGGGATTTGATCTGAACTGGCAGATCTGTGACCAACCCCTTCAGAAAGACAAATTCCCTTTGTTCCCTGTAACATGGACTAATAAAGTTGTACTGTACTGTGCTGTGCTGCACTTTATTGAACAGAACCTGAGAGTCCAGCATGTCAGGGGATGGGGTGGGGGGTGGGGGGTGGGAGCAGCAGTGGGGGATGGGTAGCTAGTCCTTGATTGGCTGTAGACCTGGGAGCCACAACTGCCAAGAGAAATTCAATCTACCCTTTTTATCAGCCAAGCCAACATACTGTTTTACACACCCTTTTTGTGGACTGTTAATGTTTATAATTAAAATCAACACTGAGCTTTTCATGTTATATTCTGTTATTTATCAAATCAAATAGTAAGAGGTTAATTTATTTAATAGTTCAATATTGAAACCGTTATACAATATGCACGAGAAATGGTTGTAATGAAAACCTGAGACACTCCTATAGACCTATGGAATTATGAGTGGGGGGAAATTATGTATTTCTGAAAGATATCAAGTAATTTGAAGTCAATTCTTGCGTGGGAAACTGCAGTCTGGTTTGTTTGTCTGAGTGAACAGAGCAGTTGGGGGAAGGGAATACACATACAATGTTTCAATCTCCAACTGTCTTGTTTCACAGACTCCTGTGAGAGAGAATATAGTAGACGGTTGCTGTCAAAAAGTGATTGGTGAGTTTTCCTGTGTCCTGTGTTTATGACCTTTTAAGGACATCCTGTCTGGATATTCTCTTCACTATTTATGGTGGGATAGAGATCAACTGGAGGAACAGGTAGACCTGGATTGTTTCAATTTCTCGTTTGTTTAAGAATAAGAGAATATCAGCACTGTGCAAAAAACCCTCTACAACATGTTTGAAATAAAAAGTAATGGCCTGGTGATTGATGTGTCATGTACTGACCTAGTTGAACTTGAAGTTTGAACTGTTTGAAAAATGTGAAACAGTTGGGAATTTTTGTAGTGAACTTATGGAGCTGCTGTGTAGTGAGCTTGTGACCCCTTGTAGAATGAAAAAGTAATTTCCGGGTAGGTCT
>NC_139989.1:75287029-75447029 GCF_964263955.1 Coregonus lavaretus
TTAGAGTCCATTGATAATGTTGATTGAGGAATGGGAATGTTAAGTTGGAAATGTATACCATGGCATTTAAGGTTTACAGGATCGAAGATGGATATCTCAGTGGATCAGATAGAGCCCCTTGTGACCAGGGAGAAACTTGGGGTTCCTCTGACTGCGCGTGGATGAAGTAGACGGATGTTTTTGTTATTTTTATATTCATGTGTTCAGATTATAATATCCATGTAAGTACAAAGTGTCATGGATCTTTGTATTTGTAGTGATGATGTCAGGATGGTCACAAGTTCGTTGATGTATGTTTTCTTGGTAGCATGAATAAGTAATGGGTATATTTGATTAGCATGTATCAGAAAAAGGGGTTATTTTAAAAGGGGGGATGATGTCTATGTGGGATTTTTCCTTATATATAAAAATAAGGTTTTGACTACATAGATTATTAGCATGAATATATAGTAGTTAATTATCTGTTTATCTTTTACTCAGACTGAGTTTATAGAGGTTTGAGAGGTTTGATATCGCATAAGATAGATGACTGAGAATTTATACATTTGTTGATTAAATATATGGAGAATCAGGTTGGATTCAGGTATAGAATGTAGAAGGGGATCAATTCTCAGTTATCTAGCATAGTTTAGGATCTAGTCAGAGATATATGTGATACTGAGTAGAGAATATTGTATTTTATATCAAGTTATATGTGAATTGTTGAAGTTAAGTCATGTCACTTATCACAAAAAAAAAGAAAAAAAAAAGAAAAGAGTGGATTGATATGATGTTTTTATGGTATACTGATGTCATGTCATAGTGTTGTGGGCACCAGGGAAGAGTTATTGGATAAGTGGTTAGGAGACAGAAAGTCTACATTCTATTAAGTCAAAGGAGATTAGTGATGTTTAGGATAGCATGATGGATGGACAGGAGACTGACTTTGGGGTAAAGAGTGATGAACACCAAAGACAGGGAGTGCCCATGGAGACTTGCCAGATGTATGCCAGGAAGATGGTAACAGAAGGGTATATAAGGTAGAGGGTTTCCGTTGTAAAGGAGTCCAACCGACGAAGGGCAAAGCCACGTCCGCTGGTTAGATGAACCCACGAGCTCGTGATTCAATAAATACTTGGTATGAAATCTCCACAGAATGTCTAAGTATAACCTTGCATCCTTGATTCTTTGAGCACCCTAGAAACTCATCATAACAGTTGGTACCGTTAAAAATCCCTTAGCCACCTCCTCTATATAACAAGTATATAACACCTGGAATCACCCCTTTCTGTTTACGTAGTAATAAAGGGTATATGAGGTAGAGTCTTCTTTGTTCAAGATAGTTCGTAACATCAAGGGCAAAGCTCTGGTCATTGTTGTAACGAACCCGGTACCGATCATTAAACATTTGCATTAACTGTCTACAAAGTGTCTCAGTATATCCTTGCATCCTTGATTCTTTGATACCCGAGAAACTCATCATAACGGTCCATTAATACAAGGTTTGGTTTACTGTCTCAATGTTACATTTACATTTTAGTCATTTAGCAGACGCTCTTATCCAGAGCGACTTACAGTTAGTGAATACATTATTTTTTTTTATACTGCCCCCCCGTGGGAATCGAACCCACAACCCTGGCGTTGCAAACGCCATGCTCTATCAACTGAGCTACATCCCTACCGGCCATTCCCTCCCCTACCCTGGACGACGCTGGGCCAATTGTGCGCCGCCCATGAGTCTCCCGGTCGCGGCCGGCTGCGACAGAGCCTGGATTCGAACCAGGATCTCTAGTAGCACAGTTAGCACTGCGATGCAGTGCCTTAGACCACTGCGCCACTCAGGAGACGTGAGTGTTAGGTCCATTAATACAAGGTTTGGTTTACTGTCTCAATGTTAGGTCCATTAATACAAGGGTTGGTTTACTGTCTCAATGTTAGGTCCCTTAATACAAGGGTTGGTTTACTGTCTCAATGTTAGGTCCATTAATACAAGGGTTGGTTTACTATCTCAATGTTAGGTCCATTAATACAAGGGTTGGTTTACTGTCTCAATGTTAGGTCCATTAATACAAGGGTTGGTTTACTGTCTCAATGTTAGGTCCATTAATACAAGGGTTGGTTTACTGTCTCAATGTTAGGTCCATTAATACAAGGTTTGGTTTACTGTCTCAATGTTAGGTCCGTTAATACAAAGTTTGGTTTACTGTCTCAATGTTAGGTCCATTAATACAAGGTTTGGTTTACTGTCTCAATGTTAGGTCCATTAATACAAGGTTTTGGTTTACTGTCTCTAAAAAATAAGTGTATTTTGAACAGAAAAGTATTTAATCCCTATGATAAGGTCCAAAAATACACAAACCTCTTTGCAAAGGTATTTGGCCTTGGTAAAACAAGGTGAGAGAGAGACCAACCATTTATCGCTTTCCCTACCGGAACTCTTAAAGGAGGAAGAGCATAGAGAGAGGCCTGCCCTGGTAATGCCTGGACCGGAGACCTTACAGGTTGAAGATCAAATACATGTTGAAGATAATGTTCTGCATGACATGTGGACACATGTTCCAGCACGTAACCGGAGAAATGTTAGATGCATTATGAACGAAATAAAAGACTCACCAGTCGTGGCGTCTATGGCTTCCATAGAAGCTCCAGCAGTATCCTTGCTAAACAGCCCAGCGCTGAACTGTGTCTTCAAAGTGTCTTCGGAGTAGTTTAGTAAACATTCCAGGATAGCCCTGTAAGGATAGGTGGCACTGCTTTGACTGATAAGGCGTTCACCCAAAGTCACATCCACTTGGGAGAAGATGGTAGCCAAGGGGTAATTAATGAGGCTCACCTTGGCATCATTTGCAATATTGGTCCCATCTCTTTAGGCCACTCTGAGACGCAAAGGTAATAAGGTGTTGTTGAGGTCCAGGTAGTTGTCACCATGGCCTGGGATGAACAACTCTATAGGTCCATTGTCTGTGTTGTTGAGGTCCAGGTAGTTGTCACCATGGCCTGAGATGAACAACTCTATAGGTCCATTGTCTGTGTTGTTGAGGTCCAGGTAGTTGTCACCATGGCCTGGGGTGGACAACTCTATAGGTCCATTGTCTGTGTTGTTGAGGTCCAGGTAGTTGTCACCATGGCCTGGGATGGACAACTCTATAGGTCCATTGTCTGTGTTGTTGAGGTCCAGGTAGTTGTCACCATGGCCTGGGATGAACAACTCTATAGGTCCATTGTCTGTGTTGTTGAGGTCCAGGTAGTTGTCACCATGGCCTGGGATGAACAACTCTATAGGTCCATTGTCTGTGTTGTTGAGGTCCAGGTAGTTGTCACCATGGCCTGGGATGGACAACTCTATAGGTCCATTGTCTGTAATGGCAGAGAGTGGGGCTATCTCCACATAACAGGACCTATCTATTGGAAACTGGGTTAAGGGGGCCGTGAAAAGATGGAGCTCTGTCTTTAGAGCTCCAGAGGACATGCGGTGTAAAAGAGACATGTTGATTGTTCTTTTAGAAAACGCTTCTGAGTATATATTTTAGCAGTTTTTGGTCGAGACCTCCTCACTTTACGTCGTCTTTGACTTACTGACTTTCTTCCAGCGGTTAACCTCCGCTTTTGAAGGGCGGCCATACGTCTTCTACCCAGAGGTCTCTTTTTAAGGGAGGACATACGTCTTCTACCCAGAGGTCTCTTTTCAAGGGAGGACATACGTCTTCTACCCAGAGGTCTCTTTTTAAGGGAGCACATACGTCTTCTACCCAGAGGTCTCTTTTTAAGGGAGGACATACGTCTTCTACCCAGAGTTCTCTTTTTAAGGGAGGACATACGTCTTCTACCCAGAGGTCTCTTTTTAAGGGAGGACATACGTCTTCTACCCAGAGGTCTCTTTTTAAGGGAAGACATACGTCTTATACCCAGAGGACTCTTTTTAAGGGAGGACATACGTCTTATACCCAGAGGTCTCTTTTTAAGGGAGGACATACGTCTTATACCCAGAGGTCTCTTTTTAAGGGAGGACATACGTCTTATACCCAGAGGTCTCTTTTTAAGGGAGGACATACGTCTTCTACCCAGAGGTCTCTTTTTAAGGGAGGACATACGTCTTATACCCAGAGGTCTCTTTTTAAGGGAGGACATACGTCTTCTACCCAGAGGTCTCTTTTTAAGGGAGGACATACGTCTCATACCCAGAGGTCTCTTTTTAAGGGAGGACATACGTCTTCTACCCAGAGGTCTCTTTTTAAGGGTGAACATACGTCTTCTACCCAGAGGTCTCTTTTTAAGGGAGGACATACGTCTTCTACCCAGAGGTCTCTTTTTAAGGGAGGACATACGTCTTATACCCAGAGGTCTCTTTTTAAGGGAGGACATACGTCTTCTACCCAGAGGTCTCTTTTTAAGGGAGGACATACGTCTTCTACCCAGAGGTCTCTTTTTAAGGGAGGACATACGTCTTCAACCCAGAGGTCTCTTTTTTGGTCTTTGAGATGACAGCATGAGGCCTGATCCTTCTTGATGGTCAGGATCTGATGACCCACGTCTAGTCATAGCATTAGCCACCACTTCACTTACTATGTTTTTGGCTGCTGATTTTAAATGAGGTTTGGCTATGCTAATGCCTCTCTTCATAAAGGGTATAACCATCCTAAAGAGGTTACCATATATACCCCCTATACCCAAACCATACATGGTCTGGGTTCCATAATAACCGGGAAATCCATTACCCACTTGATCAACATAGGATGATACATAGTGGTTAGGATCGAGATGGTATTTGTCTACCATAACCATTTTATTTTTGTATTGAAATATATATATTTTATTATTATTATCATTATTATTGTTTTTGTTTTTTATTAGATATGTAGAGAAGCTTTGACAGGTCTACATTCGAGTTTTACAATCACTTTTCCAGAAGTAAACTCTATATTTTGGTTCTGATCCGTTTTGATCTCAAGCTGAATGTTTTCAATATATTTATTTCTTACAGTTACGTAGTGTGGCTTGTCATAGTTAACACTGACTACATCCCCATCCTTGCCATCTATATGAACTGTTCTCAGGAGGGGTACATAACTGTCTCCAACCCTTTGATAGGATATGATGTCGGTATGCACAAACATGGGGTCAAACCCTGCATGTATATCCACAGGGTATGGGAATAATCTATCTGTCACAGCCACCCCTTTATTGGGCGTCGTCCCCAACATGGTGTAAAGCCCTGCATGTATATCCACAGGGTATGGGAATAATCTATCTGTCACAGCCACCCCTTTATTGGGCGTCGTCCCCAACATGGTGTAAAGCCCTGCATGCATATCCACAGGGTATGGGAATAATCTATCTGTCACAGCCACCCCTTTATTGGGCGTCGTCCCCAACATGGTGTAAAGCCCTGCATGTATATCCACAGGGTATGGGAATAATCTATCTGTCACAGCCACCCCTTTATTGGGCGTCGTCCCCAACATGGTGTAAAGCCCTGCATGTATATCCACAGGGTATGGGAATAATCTATCTGTCACAGCCACCCCTTTATTGGGCGTCGTCCCCAACATGGTGTAAAGCCCTGCATGTATATCCACAGGGTATGGGAATAATCTATCTGTCACAGCCACCCCTTTATTGGGCGTCGTCCCCAACATGGTGTAAAGCCCTGCATGTATATCCACAGGGTATGGGAATAATCTATCTGTCACAGCCACCCCTTTATTGGGCGTCGTCCCCAACATGGTGTAAAGCCCTGCATGTATATCCACAGGGTATGGGAATAATCTATCTGTCACAGCCACCCCTTTATTGGGCGTCGTCCCCAACATGGTGTAAAGCCCTGCATGTATATCCACAGGGTATGGGAATAATCTATCTGTCACAGCCACCCCTTTATTGGGCGTCGTCCCCAACATGGAGGATAAATGACCACTGGTCTGTATAGCTAGCTCATCACCCCCTGTGATTTATACACGTTGTTGAATAAGGTTGTAGGTCAACACTATTTTCATATGATTCAGGGCTAGGAGGCCGTTCATCTCAAAGACCATCCTCTCTACAGTTCTACAGAATCCTTTTTTTTAAGCTTAACAGGTTTAGGGGGTTCAGATATCCTTTAAAAATAAAAATCACCGTCTTTTTCCTTGACATTATACCAACTATGGGGGTATGTAATCTCGCTGAGACCTACTTCCCAGGCCTCTGATAACTCGATAGGTTTTGGAAAATTGGTTGTAAAATCCCAACTTGTGTTATTCCTATATATATCTGCAGACGAATTACTGGGGAGAGTCGGGTAAAATCCACTGTGCTCCATGATGCACTCCAGTATACACTGGAATGGAAGTGTGTTTATCATGCATTAGGGGTTAAGTTTACACCCCCTGCCTCCACGACCTCTTCCTCTAATACCCATTTTTTCCCCTTTTCTCTCTTTTGATCCAGAATCTTCTCAACATGAACGACTTTGTCTATACCCATCTTTACCTTCTGGAGTTCCTTCTCGTAAAAGGACCCCTCTATATGCTCCCCATCATCATCTTTTAACTTGTAGACAGGAGGTATATGGGGTGAACATTCTGTAACTGTGAACAGCTCATCGCTGTAACCTTGCTCATATGTTTTGTCTAAAAACACCCCTCAACTTGGAGATACGTACCAAGTAACCAACTATGAATTTAAAATCAATGTCTTTCTTACGGTGAAGGGGATCAACCCATACAGATTTTTAAAGACATGAAAAGAGTTATCCAAAGACACCTCACAGGGCTTCATACGGATACTCTTGTGGTAGCTGTAGTTATACCCCTTTACTACATCTTGAACTATAGCCACATATCTACGGGTGTTGTGAGCCGTAAAGTATTTCCACATCCTCTCCTTCAAAGTCCCGTTAAAGCGTTCGACCACTGAAGCTTTCAAATCCGAGCCTGTAGCAAAATGCACGATATTGTGCTTCTTCACGAGTTTCTGAAAAATTATTTACCACCGTCAGTCTGGACTTTCTTGGGTGCTCCTCCTTCCCCCAAGATAGAGTCAAAGGCCCGAGTCTCCTCTGCCCCACTCTTATTTTTTAAGACCCTTACAAAAACTATTTTAGAGTAAAATGTCTATAACCGTTAGCATGTCACATAGATCAGCCTGAAACTGTGACAAGGGATGAATAGAAAAAAACTATATTTCGATGAAAATTGTTTTTCGCACAGGTTTATGCAAAGTGTAAGCATCCTGCTCTGCTAGCCAATCGGTCACTTGGTCATCGTTTAACCTGCGGCCTGTTTCTTCAGCTGCAGCTGTCTGGAACCTCTGCTTCCCACCCAAAGACCCTGGGATAGAGGGGGTATAATACATGACCCTGGGTTAGAGGGGGTATAATACATGACCCTGGGTTAGAGGGGGTATAATACATGACCCTGGGTTAGAGGGGGTATAATACATGACTCTGGGTTAGAGGGGGTATAATACATGACCCTGGGTTAGAGGGGGTATAATACATGACCCTGGGTTAGAGGGGGTATAATACATGACCCTGGGTTAGAGGGGGTATAATACATGACCCTGGGTTAGAGGGGGTATAATACATGACCCTGGGTTAGAGGGGGTATAATACATGACCCTGGGTTAGAGGGGGTATAATACATGACCCTGGGCTAGAGGGGGTATAATACATGACCCTGGGTTAGAGGGGGTATAATACATGACCCTGGGTTAGAGGGGGTATAATACATGACCCTGGGTTAGAGGGGGTATAATACATGACCCTGGGTTAGAGGGGGTATAATACATGACCCTGGGTTAGAGGGGGTATAATACATGTTTTTAATCAGCTGCTCAGCCATCCTTCTGGCCTCTTTGATGACCATAACAATAATTCACCCATTTCAAATAACGAGAACATTTCATTTGCATTTTAGCATTTTATTTTTGCGGACATTTTTATGTATTACGTATCCATACAATTTAGGTTGTAAAGACATATCTAGGATGATCAATGGAAACAGGATGCACATGAGCTCAATTTTGAGTCTGAAAGCAAAGGGTCTGAATACATCTGTAAATAAGGCATTTCAGTTTTTATTTTTAATACATTTGCAAACACTTCTAAAAACCTGTTTTCGCTTCATCATTATGGGGTATTGTGTGTAGATTGATTTTTTTTTTTGAATAAGGCTGTAACGTAACAAAATGTGGAAAAAGGGAAGGGGTCTGAATACTTTCCGAATGCACTGTATATGGGAAATGCCATTTGGAAGATATATTATTGTTTTACTGAACCATCACAATAATAAATAGAATGTTAGATCACACATTTTGGACATACTTGGACATTGTCCCAGGTCATTGAGAACGTTCCGTACATCACAGTTTCCTCCTGTGAATAGGCCAGTCTCCTCTTAAATATCTTAATCTGTAATTAACATTGACATTACTGACATACACGTAATAACCACTCATAAATAAGGTAGCCTGTGTAATCACCTTGAAATAACAGAATTATGAAATAGGCTGAATCAGATTGTGTTTACATATGTTTAAGACTCACACTTACCTCAGCCTGTTTCTTCCACTTCATGATCTGGGTATCATTGCCGACCCTCAACCTGTTAACATGTCCTCTAGTGGCATCAGAACATAGGCAGATGGCCATGGAGTTCAGAGTGAAGAATATCTTCTCCCAGCATCCTCCCCTCCACAGCTCCATCTCCAGGCATGTTGGTACAAACTTCATTTTATTTTGCCTGCTGGTGAACAAGGCCATTGATAGCACCATCCATGTCCCTCTGTCAAGGAGGTCCAACTTCTTACGTTGAAAGTCGTCTCTGAAAAGAGGAGACATTAGAAGGTTTCTTCTCTTAGTTTAGTCTTTTGTCTCGGACAAGGCTTACATGTCAGAGGCGTACTTACTTTACTAATTTACTTGTAGAAACGGTACAACTATATACAACATGAAAATTGTGAACTGATTGATATTGGACAGCTAGTGTGAACATGATATTGGGTTAATCCTCACATTGTGGTGATTTCTCTACCTTTTAGATGAGGTCTACTTTGAGGTTTTTGGTCTGGGGAAGGGTTGCCCTCTAACAGGTGGTCATCAAAGTTGCCTTCTCGTCTGCCCCACGCCAGAGTCTCACTCCAGGAAAAGGTCTGAAAGACCTCTGTCTCCACCGGTTGGGACAAGGGACCATCTTTTTCCTGCGCTAACTCCTTTTCTCTGAAAGTACATAGAAATCACACAAACCTATGATCCTACATTGTAGATATATGGTATGGCATATCAATTGAATTTTAATCTCAAGTCTAAAAAACAATCAATCATATCACATACTTCTACTACCTTACCTCTTGATGATGTCCTCTTTGTACTTCTTCACGTGTGACCTCATAAACAAAGCATGGAGGTATTGATGGCAATCCAGGTAATATCTGGCCCTGGCAAGGGGACCAGACCCATAGACTGGAGGTGTCCTCTTCACCTCGGGGACAGGGGACTTTGTTGGTCTTCCAGACAAGCTCACCTTCTTCACCTTAGCTGGTGTAACAGCCAATCTCACCTTCTCCTCCTTAGCTGGTGTAACAGCCAATCTCACCTTCTTCTCCTTAGCTGGTGTAACAGCCAATCTCACCTTCTCCTCCTTAGCTGGTGTAACAGCCAATCTCACCTTCTTCACCTTAGCTGGTGTAACAGCCAATCTCACCTTCTTCACCTTAGCTGGTGTAACAGCCAATCTCACCTTCTTCACCTTAGCTGGTGTAACAGCCAATCTCAACTTCTCCTCCTTAGCTGGTGTAACAGCCAATCTCACCTTCTTCTCCTTAGCTGGTGTAACAGCCAATCTCACCTTCTCCTCATTAGCTGGTGTAACAGCCAATCTCACCTTCTTCACCTTAGCTGGTGTAACAGCCAATCTCACCTTCTTCTCCTTAGCTGTGTGTGTGTGTGTGTGTATATATATATAGTACATTATATATCTATTAAATGGTTATATATTGATCATTATATATTATATTTTTATAAATGACATATATATATATATAATATAAAGTGTAAAACTAGCAGTGTAAATGTTAAAACAATAAATGTTATAGAATAAGAGTTTACTGAAAATAATAAGTAATTAAGTGAATAATTAAACAAATGTAGTGAATGTGTCTGTTTGTAAATGAAACCTAGGCTATACAATTATTGTAATATGTAAAAGAAAAATATATTTCTATGATTTATTTTTCCTGGTTGTTTTTTCTCAGTGTCCCTGGACAGAAAATGTGCCAATCAATAAAGTTTTCTTTGGTTGACGCCCCATCTGTAGATTGTGTGATTTGATTGGACAACAAGTATTTGGAGCCCTTGGTCTACGTCATTGGATATTCAATTGACACATGCACTCAGTTTCCACCTTCGAGAAACAAAAAGGAGGAAAATGTTGGTGTTTGTATTTGATTAACGTTTAATGAAAAAGTATGGATTTCAGCAAAAAAATTAAGACTCGCAACTACAGAGGACAAACATTTTATGATGAATTATTAGTATTGACCTTTTTGGTGTTTTTTAAAATTGTTATTACACGACAAATTCAAGCCAATTTTGTTTGCATTTTCAAATGATATATACTTATGGCTTATGCCTTAATTGTAGCAGCGTAACTGTGTTGTGAGATCTTAACTAGAACAATAAGAAACTATTACTGGATATAGTCAATGGGATAGTTGTTGTCATGGTAGACTTTTAAAACGAATTATGTTGCTGGCCACCCCTTTACAACTCGGAAGGCATGGTTTTGCAGATAAATGAGTAAAAGTGAACTACACTCTTAAAATAAAAGCTTCCTGTAGGATCCTTTAGGATAATATAAGGTTAAAAAATATACCTTAAGATTACTTTCCAAGCCTATACTCTGCCATCAGCTCGTTGTTGAACCGTTGTAGACTTCAGGGGTTCTTTGAAGAAGCCTTTTCAAAAGAGGGGTTCGGTTTGGAACCAGCAGCGCCCTCGTGAGTAAAGGGCGCTCCAGCGCAGAATTCAAATTGAGACCGTTGGTCAAAAGACAACTGGAAGCGGGAAGCGCGCGGATGGTTGGAGAGACGCGACCAGTAAGAGATGACTTGCAACGGATTGACGTGAAAGGTGAGTGAACCTTAGCTATTCGCTAGCTAAGATAATAATTCATCAAACTACTATCAAATAACTTAAAAACAATACATCATGTAATGTACTCTTGGTTTTTCATTAGCTAGCCAAGCTACATAGCCTGTAATGTTAGCTGGTAATTGTTGTATAAATGTTGGTACGTTTTAGCTAACGTTAGCTACAGTAGCTAGCTAGTTAAAGTTACTGTAACGTTAGCTAACTTTAGCTAGCTAGACTCAATATTGAGAAATTGTAGTCATTTAAACCCATGATATACTTTCTCACCATCTCCTTCCATCCTCCTCCCTTTAGTACCTGGCTTATCCTGCCCCTGTCCAGTTAAGTGGTGGAGAGTTTGGGAGCTGTGAGCTCTGATAGAGAAATGTATCAACCGCCACGAACAGGTAACACACACACACACACACACACACACACACACACACACACACACACACACACACACACACACAGATGACCCAATGTAGATTATGTTCGATTTGACAAAAAGAAGAATACATAAAGCAGATCAGATTAGTTAGATCCATTTGATATTGAATACTCATGTTGTTTATGTTGTGTTTGTGTCTAATTGATGTCTTACAGGTTGGTGTATTGGGGCGGATTGTTCTGTCCTCTGTATTTCAGACCAAAGCAAGACAATGTTTAAAGCTCGTGTTGGTGAACACATAATTGGAGAGGAAGTACAAAACCAACGACGCTAGACAGAGAGGAATTTGCTTAAGCAAAAGGCAGTTTATTAAAACAGAGATAGCTGGTACTGCTCAAGCTACATGCATGGACCCATTTCAATTGCCTCTTATGGAGACAGTTGAGAAGGGATGGATAAACAGTTACAGCATTATTTTATACAATGTAACATAAAGGAAGGGGTCCTTCTTCTAGTCCCTTGATTGGTTCCCGAGGCGTAGGAGGCGGGTCTGCTCTGTCCAGAGCAGATACCCCATTGGTGCACGGCAGAGTCCTCTGCCCTTGGCACCCGACCAGTAGAAGGAAGTGGAGTTTGAGTGTGCGTCCACAGTGAAATGTCTGTGTGTGTCAAAGAACTTGTGAGGCATGAGAATGAGTGTGTTTGCAGATGAAATATTGATGTGTGTCAAGGGAAAGTGGTGGGGAGTATCTGGTAGTTTATGGCCGGAGAGGGGGTGTTGTCCTATTATCGCATTCCTGCAAGACTAGGTCATCTGGTGAGAGATATGGTGTTCTCCTCTGTCCTTTGATCTCTGACCTGGAACAGCATTTATTGAAAACAGGCTCCAAATGGGTCTTACAGAACATTTTAGTCAGACCAATCTATAACAATTTATATTTACTACGACAAATCCCCCTCTTCACGTCTCCCAGACGTGATCAATTAATTATGGTGGCATGAAGCATAGTTGAATCAGTCTTAAAAGAAAAACAATAATGCAGGAAAGAAAACAAAACATGATAACGCATAATACAATGGTAAAAAACATTCAACCATCCCCCTCTAGCATACTAATTATATGGCCAGTTAATTAAACAATGTTAGTCCCCCTCTAGTGAGTGACTACAACAATCAGAGTTGGTCTTCGAAATCGCTAACCTCCAATTGTCGCTGTTCAGGTTTGTAATCATGACAGGCCCATCCACCCCCAGGGACAACACCATACAGGCATTCAGGATTCCCCAAAGGACAATCAAGAGGTCCACCTTTAATATTACATAAGGGAGGATAGTCACTTTCAAAATCGTCCAGTTCCAAATCATTAGTTCCCAAAAGCGGATACATCTGGGCTTGGTTATTGTGAATTGGTTCAATAGCAGTGGTTATTATACGGTTAATCAGAGTGCGGGCACAGGGAATACAACAACATCCACACAATGTAAGAATTGATAGAAAAACAGCAATAGAAATCAATACAGATGAAATAAGGGTTTTATATTTACCAAAAACATCCATCCAGGAATCCCACATAGAGGTATCAGCCCCAGAATGATCTTTCATTTTATCATTAAGAGTCTTCAAACCTTCCAAAACAATTGTCAAACTTCCATCTGCAGCAGTATTATTTGGAGATGAAAGTACAGCACATATATCCAAACAGAACACAAACCCTGTCCCGCTCAGCCAAAAGCATATCTAAAGCTATTCTATTCTGCCATGTCATTAAGCTAGTTGCCGCTGTCTGCTCAGCTAATCCCTTTATTGCATCACGAGTGTGGTTTATAAATATTTTGCTGGTTATATTAAATATAATTTATCCAATCTACATTTTTATTAATTGTTGACCACCAGAAAATACTTGATTCAAACCCAGCTGCGATCTGATTGTGGATCCCATCAATATATATCCTTTCATCAAAGGATCCCGGGAGGAGGTCCTACTTTCTATGTGACAACTCACCAGTTTCTGACACGTTTGATTGTTTGCGTATGTAGGTGAGTTCACAATCAGTTATCACCACACATCCATCAGATGTCAGCACGGGTCTGGTTTTTGGCTCCTAAAATCCTCTGGCTGCAACAAAGAGGAGAGATTAGTCATGGTCTCTTTAGGTGTGACATTCTCTGTGTGGGAGCAGGAGCTAAAAGGCCCTACCCTGTATCCTATCCTTACTAGTCCTAGAAAAACAATTAGAATCCCCTGTGACTTCAAACTGAGGCAACCCAGGTCGGGATGACTTTGTTATCGGGGGAAACAGATAGTGCAAGTTACCATAAGACTCTTCCACCACATTCCCAGGTGGCTTGCATGGAGGATAAACCTGACAGAGAGTCAAAGCCTGTCAAGGGGAACGGAGTAGTTGTTAACCTTGGTTTGGCTGTCCTACAGGCAAAACAGTCATCGTTTTTGCCGTATACTGAATCCATTCCAACCACAGGTTAAGATTTCTATACCCCGTTTCCACCTGTACTACTTCCTTCAGGTCTATAGTTTTGCACTATCTTTACCACAGCCCCGGTCTCACTACCTCCCTCAGAGAGGTTTACTCTATAGGGTGCCCCAGTTGAAGAGGATATCTCACTTGTCAGGTCTGTAACCTGTTTTAGCATAATTCAGACTTTCAGACCCTCATATGGGTCACACTGCCATTTTCTGATAATTCCCTACTTTCACAACCCTAAACTGTGTATGGAGATTGGTGATGTCCTTCCCTAAAGTCCCTAGTATTTCCCCTTTCCCTACGTCTAGCTGTCTCCTATGCCTTTTCAACTTGTTTTAGGTTAACTACCACTTCTGGCTGAAACAGGAGGGTCCGTGTGTGTTAGGAATATGGCCCCCACAATCAGACAGCTACCTACTGTCGGGAGACCTGTGAATCCCCACCCTTGCCCTGAGAACATGTCAGATGCCAGAGGCCAACCCATTGCTTTACCTTCTATCGAACTCACACAGGGATGATCAGACAGGGTAAGGGAATCTTCGTTAAGGAGGCAACCCCCGAACCCTAGTGGTGATCGGATCTTTCTCCTAACTCTGTGTTTGTTCGTCAGGTGTAGCTGGTTTTGCCTTTTTACAGTGTGTGACATGCACCCAGATGGATCTCTCAGCTATTCTGCTGGCAAAGGCAGTACTTGGTAGGGCCCTTCCCGCCAGGCCTGCTTCAGTCTCCTGGTTAGATAGAGTGGGTCACCTTCTCCTTTAGTTCACCTGTGGGGCACAAAACCTCTGACATACAGGTGTGGTTAATAAACTATCATACATGTTTT
Organism: Coregonus lavaretus; assembly: GCF_964263955.1. Taxonomy (NCBI): domain Eukaryota; kingdom Metazoa; phylum Chordata; class Actinopteri; order Salmoniformes; family Salmonidae; genus Coregonus; species Coregonus lavaretus. Next base: position 75,301,816 of record NC_139989.1, read on the forward strand.
TCAGTTTTTTTTTTTTTTTAAGTATTTTGTCCTCTCCTTCGTATATATTTAATATTTAATCCATCCATCCCCCTTTTTGACACATGATTTGGCCATGTGTCAATATTACCACCTACCTAAACAATCACTTTGGTAATATTGGTAATTCATTATCCAATTGCCATTCCTCCACTCTTTCTTTTGTTATTTTATGGTTCAAATCAAATATACTATTACCAAACTATAATCTTCTTCACAATTTGCACAGTATTACAAATGACCCTCAACTTAGTAAAATAAACTATCTTAAAGTCCTCCTCTCATGCCTTTAGAATTTACTAGTGTGGATGATTAATTAACACCAGAATGTTAAAACAGAGTTCAGATGCAATTGAAATCATCTAACGAACTGTTTAATCCCATAGTATACTAAACATTACCATTATTCTAAATAGTTCATAAATGTTAGTTATCCCAAGTGTTCATTAAGTCCTCATGACATTCATTCTCATAAGAAATCATATATACCCCAAACTCAGCCAAAAGCTAAAAAAACTCCATAAAATTCACTGTGTGCTCCTCTAAGACCATCACCCTTGACCTGCTGAAAACCCTCCAAAATTGAAACAACAAGGCTTTATAAACATCATACTAGGTGTGTTGTTTTCTATTTGAAAACCCCAATTAAAAAACAACAACCAAACAGCCAGGTCATGATGATGACTCCTGATTTCTCTCTTCCCCTTCTGCCTACAGTTTCTTAACTGGTACCCTTTCCTTGCAGTAACTACACGGTTCCTCACATTCTCTAGCAAAATTTCCAGTTTTGTCACAATTTTAACACTTCCACTCACTCCTCTCTCACTTTCTCTCATGATGGATTGCATGTCTCTCTGAGGCTATTACACAATTCAGTTATTTTCCCAACATACTCTCCGTAATCAGCCCATGGCAAAAGTGTCCTCTGGGCATCCCCTGAAACCCACTGCCCTCTAACGGCAGCCCAAACCTTACTATTCCTGTTCTGGGGTGGGTCATTCTTTCTACCGCTCTGGCCACGTCCTCTGTGTTCATGGCCTGTCTGCTAAATGGCATATTATTATTATTACTGTATACATCTAAGGTTGCTGGGGCCCCTTTCATTCCCCGCCAATAGATTAGGTAAGGCTATCAGTGGGTACTGGCCCCCTCCTACTCTCTCTCTCTCTCTCTCACTGCTTATTTCTCCTTTACACACCTTATGTATCTGTTTTAAGCATGGATTCGAGTTTATCTGCGTCCAGACGTCCCTCAAACCCATACCTCTCCCTCCACCTGGTTATATAATGGAGATTTCTTCTATCCCTGGATTCCATTTTAATTACATCAAGCATTTCTCGTCCCCAGTAAATTCTGGGACCTCTTGTGAGGATTTGCCCCCCCCCATGGTTGGTACTGTTAAAAATCCCTTAGCCACCTCTTCTATATTACAAGTCAATTTAACAAGTAATTCAAAATAGCTTCACACAACAACACCTCATAAGGAGTTCCCAGCAGGAGTCCAATTCCTATCAGAAAACATACATACAAACATTCAGACACTCCCAATCTCTCCCAGGGGGAAAAAGTTATCCTTCTCCCTGAGTGAGATTGTTGTTCCCATAAGGGTTTCTTCATTGTGTTGTCAGGATTGGTTCTCGCTGCTCAAATCAGCTCTTACTTCAGACAATGGTCTGGAAGGAGTGGGGGCTGGAGTGCAATGTGTTAGATGGTGCCAGGGTGCTCCTGATTTACCTCTGACCTGGACTGAGTGTGAAGTAACCTCCTTCACTTCGTACGGTCCAGTCCACCTGGGTTCCAGCCACTTTCTTTTGTGGACTTTCACCCTCACCCAGTCTCCCACTTTTACCTTCAGTGGTGGCGTGTTTCCCGATAGCTCCCCCTCTTGGGCCTTCCGCACCTGAGAAGAGAGTGCTGCAGAAAATTCCGTCAATTTCTTCACATAATCAGTCATTTCTATCTGTTGTACATCAAGGGCGGGCATATGACCTCCCTCCCTTGGTGTACCTGGCATTACTCTCCCTGTCATTCGTTGTTCTAGGTATTCATTAAATTTGGGTTTAGTTATGTTTGGCCCTGCCATCCTGCTTTCTCTATCTTTATACACTTATCCCGTCCCTGGTGTTTTATTTCCAAGGATGTATTATCGGTATCAAATACAGACTTATCTCATGTATTACACCCTCGTATATAAAGAGTTAATTTATATAATTTGTAATGCAATTATTATCATAAGAATCAGAATTCCAGTCACATATACCAATGCAGTAATTCCTCCACAGCACACAACACGCTTCAATTGTCTCAGTTCATGTTCAAGAATATGCACAGATCCAATATCAGTCTCCCCATCCCTGGTTCCTGAAAGCCTAGGTCAAAGTTACTCAATTCCACAGATTAGTATTCAGTTTCATAAGTCTCACTATAACTTCCCATCATCCATTACACGTTTACGATATAACACAGACACGTTAAAATATAAACACAGCAAAGACACGTTAAAATATAAACACAGCAAAGACACATTAAAATATAAACACAGCAAAGACACGTTAAAATATAAACACAGCAAAGACACGTTAAAATATAAACACAGCAAAGACACGTTAAAATATAAACACAGCAAAGACACGTTAAAATATAAACACAGCAAAACAAAACTGCCAATTCCACATAGATCTATACTATGATTCCACTATGCCTTCACATGGATTAATTCCACATAGATCTATACTATGATTCCACTATGCCTTCACATAGATTAATTCCACATAGATCTATACTATGATTCCACTATGCCTTCACATAGATTAATTCCACATATATCTATACTATGATTCCACTATACCTTCACATAGATTAATTAATATAAATCACAGTACGAGATATCTCATTTATGCCTTAATTCATTTAGGATGGAAATTATTTAACAAGTATTCATACTCACGCTCAGTACTTCTGATCAAAATTTGGTATAGTCTATAGTACAATATGCAAGATTTCGTTTTAACAGGCTCTGCATACCTTTTTAGAAGAGCGCGCTCTGATCAGGTTCCTGAGGCAAGACGAATAGTTGATGTCTCCTGGATTTCAGGTCACTCTTCCGTCTGTTTTTAGATCGATGATTTGCCTTTTCCTCTCGCACCAACTCTTTAGATCGAATTAGAAACCATCCTCTGCTACCAATTTGTTGGTGAACACATAATTGGAGAGGAAGTACAAAACCAACGACGCTAGACAGAGAGGAATTTGCTTAAGCAAAAGGCAGTTTATTAAAACAGAGATAGCTGGTACTGCTCAAGCTACATGCATGGACCCATTTCAATTGCCTCTTATGGAGACAGTTGAGAAGGGATGGATAAACAGTTACAGCATTATTTTATACAATGTAACATAAAGGAAGGGGTCCTTCTTCTAGTCCCTTGATTGGTTCCCGAGGCGTAGGAGGCGGGTCTGCTCTGTCCAGAGCAGATACCCCATTGGTGCACGGCAGAGTCCTCTGCCCTTGGCACCCGACCAGTAGAAGGAAGTGGAGTTTGAGTGTGCGTCCACAGTTAAATGTCTGTGTGTGTCAAAGAACTTGTGAGGCATGAGAATGAGTGTGTGTGCAGATGAAATATTGATGTGTGTCAAGGGAAAGTGGTGGGGAGTATCTGGTAGTTTATGGCCGGAGAGGGGGTGTTGTCCTATTATCGCATTCCTGCAAGACTAGGTCATCTGGTGAGAGATATGGTGTTCTCCTCTGTCCTTTGATCTCTGACCTGGAACAGCATTTATTGAAAACAGGCTCCAAATGGGTCTTACAGAACATTTTAGTCAGACCAATCTATAACAATTTATATTTACTACGACACTCGCTATGGATCTACTAACAGGTTAGCCTCTATAAAGTATTTGGATGTATTTGAAGTGTGATTATAGTGTGTTCTGTGTTACTCCTTTGTCAATCCAATACTAACTGAATAGTGAATGAATGTATTTACAGTGAATCAATCAATCAATCAATACAGTGTTTGAACAAAATTCAACTCCAGTTGAAGAACTGGGACAAGCTACAAATCACATTGTGGGGTAGGCCACATGTTATGAAGATGGTTAAAGCTCCTAAACTGAATTACATCATCAGCATGTTTCCACTGTCCATACCTGCCTACACCTTTAACACCATAGACAAAATGATTCATTTGGACTATTAAAAGGGCCAGGATGAACCAAGCTAGATTACAGGTAAATACTTAGAAGGGAGGATTAAAGCTCCCTAACATGTAATTATAGCAAGAAGCCTTTATAACTGCCCAGATAGGCTCTCTTTATTGAGAACTCTAATAGGCCAATTTGGGTTGACATGGAAGAAGAACTTAATGCCTCATTTGGATCATCATATTATCTGAGTCAACACTTAAATGTGGGGCTGCAGAATCCCATAATGTCCCATGCTAAGAAATATGGCATCAGATACATAAGAGACAGACATCTTCACCTTTCCTGACAAGCTCTGCTTCTTTATGGAACAACCATAAATACAAATTAGGAGGAAAGGTGGTTGTCTGGAAAGACACATTTTTTTCTCTCACTTTTGCTTCATGTGTCAACTTTAATTTGAGTGTGGCTGTGGAACACTGGTCCCTTGATGATGTCTGCAAGTGGCTGAGTACCAATGATCTCCATGATTCCATCCCATCATTCCAAGGTTCACAATCTTTCTGAAGAATGCCAAATCTCTTCAATTGTCCACTTTGCAACGAGCATACTTTCTCTGTGTCCAGACGACTCACACATATTGGCCTCTATCACCAGCATGAACCACATTGTCTAATTACCTGTGGACTTAATGGGTGTGGGAAAACAAATAGATGTTTCAGCGCCTATCGGTCACACATCTACCAAAACCACAGAGCTTTTAAGCCCCAAATTAGATGAGAATTGCCCTCATGATGAATTTGAGACTGGGACTGATCCTATTGAAGACGACATGAGCGATGTAGAGAGTCTGCCAGAGGCTGAATATGTTCAAGCCACAGAGATCAACACTGAGCAGCTAATTGAAGGTCTCAAAAACAATATCTGTCTTTTTATTTTGAAAATCAGGAATCAGCATCCCAGCTACGGTACATAATAGCATTGTTGAGGACCTCAGAACCATTTTTGATGCATTTATGACACACTACAGTGATCCTCTCAGGTTTCATCTTACAAATAAGCAAATAAACGTGGATGAAGATGGGACTTGCTTAACAACTCTGCAGTATTTGAGGAATGCATTAGATGCATAAGCTCTGAGTGGATGCTGGAGCATTACTGTGTGAAAGAATTGGGCATGGTCCGGCCAATTGAAGTACCACTGAGCAACAAAGAAGGTTATAAAACAAGGTGATTTCAATACAGCTACATGGTCCCCAGGGTATATGAATATAAAGAGACATGTGACAAAACAATGGACCTGTAGAATGGAATAAGTTATAAGACCTCTATGATTCGTTTCATTTGTCAGTTCTACCAGCTAATGTGAGATTTTTTAAATGACATAACATTTGAGGACACATACTGTAATTTAGCTGGACATCTTTTCCCCTCCCTTTCTGGCTGCCCTCCCCCTTCCCTTCTAAGTTCAAGGTGGTTTATTTGTCATATACATGGAGTTAACAGTGCAATGAAATGCTGACTAGCAGGTTAACCTCTTGACAACAACAATAGAACAAGTCAGTAGCTATGTTAATATAAAGAGTAATACAATAGTAATAAACCCTGCATTCATAACTATCCTTAACATACCTGGGGTGTTTCTGGGATAGAGGGTTGATATAAAAGTCAATATAATCAGCAATACAGGAAGATTCTGAGACACAATCACTTACTATTGGTCAGCCGTAGGGAACCGCCAACGTCTCAGGAGATATGTATTTTAGGCAGTAAGTAAAACTGCCTAGGCCTTGGAGAATCTGCCCCAAAAAGATAGACCATCTGTTTATCTGTAATGTACTTATCCTCATATAGTTTACTCACTATCTCCTGGATTCATCTTTGTGTTTTCCGGTTGTGTTGAGTGGGACAATGGAACATAGTGTTTACCATTATCCTATTGTCTATTGGCTTCAAGAAGATATTCACTTGATCCATTACAACAATCTGAGGCCCCTTATCTGCTGGTTTAATCACTATATTCTGATGTTCAATGTTTCTAGAGCTTGATTTTTTAAAAAAAATGTGTAAGGTTAAGCTGATATACAGGTCTGGTTCTGAATTGTGAAAAGGAAGCCACATCCCTACGTATAACAGTCTGTATAGTTTCTGACACTGACTCCAACTGAGGTTCCCAATGTGAGGGGTTTGGAAATAGTATATGAGGAAAATCTGTTTCAAAATCAAAATGATGTAATAACTTCAATCTTCTATGATAGAAGTGTAGATCCCTCCGGAGCTCCCCGCAGTCCACCTGTTTAGGAGTTGGTATGAAAGTCAGTCCTCTTTCTAGAACCTCACTCTCGGCTTGGTTGAGCCCAATGGGACATTGCTGGTCAACACCTCAAATCGGTTGTGAAGTAGAATGGACATATTGATGGAACAAGGTCACTAAACTGGTGGTTAGACAGGGTAGATCCAAGAGCAGGCCTCTGCTGTCATCTAGAGGGCGTTTCTCTGCACTGCTTGACACATGGAGACTCAATGGAGGCACAGTGCAAAGTGCTCAAAGTAAGGCCCAAACAATTGTTTGTCAGGCTGGGATCTATAAAGCAGCATGTTCTTCAATTAGATGCCAACTAATATTCATACAGGGACAATAGGTGGGGCAGAAGGAAGAATGGTGTTCCTGATTTTCAGAGGAATTCCCCTTTTTTCTTTAGAGCTTCAGATTGAGATTGTTGTTATTCTCCTGTATGTTTTTCTTCAGTGAGCCACTCTGGATTCTCCAAGGGGAATACTCCCTCTATTCTCCACTAGAGAGTTGGAGCTCCATGCTTTTGCTGGGAATTGTCCACTGTTGGTATACATTTATTTGGTCCCCAAAATACCAAAATAAAAAGGTGTATTTGTCTAGTTAGCATCCATGTGGCTCATTTAAAAGTACTCCTGACGTTTCACCACTATAGGCTTCTTCAGACAATGGTACAAAAAGTAGCCAAACAAAGCCAAAGGAGAGTGATGAGCAGCAGCAGCATCATCAAACCAGTGAGGCCGCCGGCAAGCCCAACAGTGATGATGCTGCCGAGCTCCAGTTAGCTCCGTGTGCAGAGCCTACCCACCCTTCCACAAGCACCGCCAGGATAATGGCTCCACAGCCCCCTCCACCTCCGACTGTTCCTGACTATCTTGGAACAGATGTGCCAGCCCAGATTAGCCTAGAATCCTACCGTAGCCGCAGGTTTTCTGTCCAAAAAACCTTCATTTAATAGCAACTGGTTCATAAGAAGAGAGTGTCTGGAATACTCGCTTACTGAAGATGCTGCATTGTTGAAAGTTCTGCGTGGGGTCCATCTATTGGGAGATGGCTAACTAGTCTGTATTTTCCACTGAGTCATATGGATGCCAGTGCACACATTGGCTGTAAAAGTGGGTAAAAACAGAAAAGCATGTAACTGTAGATATGTGGTCTTTACTTGAGTGTGTTTCAGCAGGGTGAGGTCAGAGAGATGCTTCCAAGTCAGTATTTTTCTCAACTCATAAAATCCTTTACACAATCTGATGGGATGAATGTTCAACCCCATTTAAATGACCATAAAGTCTATATAGTACCTTTAAGTTAAGACCTCACAGATCTGTTCATGGCAAAGCAGTTCAATTAATGATATTAATTGATTCTTAAAGAATATAAGTTATAAATCATGAGTCTCATCTTGAGGAGTCACCTGTGACAGTATTCATAAAGAGTAGGAGTACTGATCTGGGATTAGTTTAGCCTTTTAGATCATAATGAATAAGATTAAATGGACAGGGGGGACCTGATCCTAGATCAGCACTCCTCCTCTGGGAAACTGCATGTATGAAACCGAACACATAGTCGTAGTCTAGTTACAGCAGGTGTTTACTGCCATCTAGTGGAAGATACCAATAAAACACTTTATTATCAGGGTGGGGAGGCGACTGAGCTGAAACTGAATGTACAGGATCCATTTGGAGATGACAGAGCAGAAAACACTATATGGAGAGAACTGAAAAATAAAAGCAGTATTTCTGAACAATAATCTGAATAATAATCTATTCTAAAGGACAGAGTAAGAGAATGAATACCTGGAATGAGATATAAGGTAGGCTATTATAAATGTTATTTAGATTTCATTAAGGAGACACCTATTTTACAACCCTTATTCCATAAAACATATTAAAGCTGTAGAACTGATGCGCATCAAGAAATAAGGTGACAAATCACAGGAAAACTACTTTAGGCGCTCTAGAGCACGTTAGATACATTATGTCGGAGGTGGTTTAAACTGCATTCTAATGTCGACTTTGCTTATGGAAAACCATATAATGCGAAGGTTTTTACACATGCTCAGTTCTTGGGTTCTGTTATCAGCAAAACGTCTGGTGAAGATGGGGCAGGAGCTTTTTAATGATATGGTTTGATGTTTATCTCAGGGTTTCTCAATCTTTTTGTTCTTGCCCAGGACTTACACACCTGATTCAACTAATCATCAAATATTTTAAGACAGTTTATTTGAGCACTGTTAACAATTGTTATAGGCCTACAGTAAATCGTTTTTTGGAGAGAAAAAAACACTTAACTATACCTGGTTTCTAGTAAATTATAAGTTTAGCTAAAATAATATAAGAGATGTCTTGACGAAGGACTATAAAAAAAAAGAAAGCAAGATTTAACACAATGTCAGGAGTTACTGCAATCGCATGCAACTGACTGTTAGCGCCACCCTCTGGTTACTATTGGTATATAAAGGGGTGAGGCCATGACTGCAGTTGAAACAGAAAATAACAAAGTATCTGTACAGGGGCCATTTTGAGATGACAGAGCAGCTCATAGTTTAATCTCTAAACTACGACGCAGTTTGAAAGTAAAGTGAGTATTTCAGGTTAATAATCTAGAATAAAGGGAACATTAGGAATTCACCAAACTAGTGTTGGAGTGCTGCTGGGCCATTCCTACCATGCAGAGCCTTTTCTGGCCCCAGGAAATATCACTTCTTATTTAGAGTAAAATGTGGATTCCAAAAGGCTTTAAATATAAAGTCAGGTGTCCTTTACCTTAAACTGGAGGCAAAAGAAACACACACCTGTTTAGGAGAGGTGCTGGGTAGCAGAGTAGAACACCTGTTTAGGAGAGGTGCTGGGTAGCAGAGTAGAACACCTGTTTAGGAGAGGTGCTGGCTAGCAGAGTAGAACACCTGTTTAGGAGAGGTGCTGGCTAGCAGAGGAGAACACCTGTTTAGGAGAGGTGCTGGGTAACAGAGTAGAACACCTGTTTAGGAGAGGTGCTGGCTAGCAGAGTAGAACACCTGTTTAGGAGAGGTGCTGGCTAGCAGAGGAGAACACCTGTTTAGGAGAGGTGCTGGGTAACAGAGTAGAACACCTGTTTAGGAGAGGTGCTGGCTAGCAGAGTAGAACACCTGTTTAGGAGAGGTGCTGGCTAACAGAGTAGAACACCTGTTTAGGAGAGGTGCTGGCTAGCAGAGTAGAACACCTGTTTAGGAGAGGTGCTGGGTAGCAGAATAGAACACCTGTTTAGGAGAGGTGCTGGGTAACAGAGTATAACACCTGTGTAGGAGAGGTGCTGGGTAGCAGAGTAGAACACCTGTTTAGGAGAGGTGCTGGGTTGCAGAGTAGAACACCTGTTTAGGAGAGGTGCTGGGTAACAGAGTATAACACCTGTGTAGGAGAGGTGCTGGCTAACAGAGTAGAACACCTGTTTAGGAGAGGTGCTGGGTAGCAGAGTAGAACACCTGTTTAGGGGAGGTGCTGGCTAACAGAGTAGAACACCTGTTTAGGAGAGGTGCTGGGTAACAGAGTAGAACACCTGTTCAGGAGAGGTGCTGGCTAGCAGAGTAGAACACCTGTTTAGGAGAGGTGCTGGCTAACAGAATAGAACACCTGTTCAGGAGAGGTGCTGGCTAACAGAGGAGAACACCTGTTTAGGAGAGGTGCTGGCTAGCAGAGTAGAACACTTGTAAAATAAAAGGAGAGTCTCACACTCTATGAGCTCAGATTAAATAATGAAATAACCTGATGACCAACGTTTCAATAGACAGCGGTCTTCATCATTTACCTTAAAAATACCAAAATATGGATCCTGAAAGGGAATTTTATGCATTTTTAAATATGTTAAATGGAATAGTAACTGAAATCTGGACACTGACTGTAGGCCTGTAACCTAATATAATATTAACTCCTGCAGAAATATGGATTTCTTGCATTTAAATGATACAGCAAATGTTAATTTTGTCTCGGGAACAGGGGTGGATAAATGTTATTCATTTCAGTATCTCTTGAGATAATGTGAATGAGACTGTAAGGTGTTATTTTTGACACTATTATGCAAACAGTATTTTCAACCTTATCAACCTTATTAAACCGTTCAAACCGATGACATTTGGACATTTTGCACAGGATCTGGCTGACTGGATCAAGCTGCACAGGTGGCCTACTTTTTGAAGGGATTTGTTTGACAATCAGATGAAAACATAATCACATATGATATGTGAAACTGAGCCTGAGCAGACCTCAGAAACATCTGTAACAGGGATAAGATGTGTACATGCATCAACTCAAAAACAGAATACTGAAGTATCCTGAATAATAACGGGATATTGGTGTGCATGTAAACGTTGTGGCTGTTACAGCAGGGGTTTACTGCCATCTAGTGGAAGATACCAATAAAACACTTGATTAGCAGGGTGGGGAGGCGACTGAGCTGAAACTGAAAGTACAGGATCCATTTGGAGATGACATAGCAGAAAACAGTATATTGAGAGAACTGAAAAATAAAGTAAGTATTTCTGAACAATAATCTATTCTAATGGACAGAGTAAGAGAATGAATACCTGGAATGAGATATTACTAGTTAGTAGAACTGCTACTTGAGCTTAGTTGCTGACATACAGCAGTTTTCAAAGTGGAAACTAATCAGTAGGTCTATGTGTTATCAGGTAGACTATTATCATTGTCATTATGGAGACACCTATTTTACAACCCTTATTCCATGAAACATATTAACGCTGTAGAACTGATGCACATCAAGAAATAAGGTGACAAATCACAGGAAAACTACTTTAGGCGCTCTAGAGCACGATAGATACATTCTGTCGGAGGTGGTTTAAACTGCATTCTAATGTCGACTTTGCTTATGGAAAACCATATCATGCGAAGGTTTTTACACATGCTCAGTTCTTGGGTTTCGTGAGTGCAAATTTTGAAAATGGAAGTTATGGAACTCCATCATGTGCTTCTGTTATGAGAAAAACCTCCACAATGAAACAGACATTAAATGTGGAGAATGATAGATCTGTTGACCATCAAGTAGCCTATTAATTTATATGCCTGTCTAGGCAACTGTAGCCTGCCATTTTATACTATAAATATGTTGAAATGACTGGAGTCGTTGCAAATCATTTAGTGCCACTTGTGTAGCCAACCTGGAGCTGGCAAACAGATGTAATAAATAGCCTTTAACTTCAGTTTATTGTTGTTGTAGCCTTGTGTTATTATGTAATTATTAATGGCCGTGTTTAGTTAATTCAATTGGAAGTTATCAAGTGTCACCATGGTCACAGTTCTATTGCAATTGCTGATCAGATGTTAGAATGCATTAGATTGAAGGTAACAGTCAGCCAGATTAGGCTACAGGTAAAAAAATAACCTGGCTGTTGTTGACAAGCATAGGCCTATTCAGTTCATATCCATATTATTAATATTTGATTCATTGATTGAAATTACGACCCCATTCTCAGTAGCCTATTCCAGCAGGCTACTGGGCAACAGAAGCACTTCCTACCTCAACATCGTCTTGCTATTCATGTTAAATAAATTAATCTGTCAATTTGAACTAAGTAAGCTGCTAAATCATTCAGCTTACATCTTGCCTACATCTTGCCCAGGCTACTGGAGGCTGTCTGAAATAAGATGTAGGACTATCAGGGGCTATGTTTTGGCCTAGTTTTCAGCCTTGTGGGTGGGTTTTGAGGAGTCATTGGGCTAGAAAAAGTAATTGCATTAAATCACCTGACTGTTTGGATGTGTCTGTTAGTTAATGTTTTATTTCTAAGAGATCATGAATAAAAGAGAACAATGGACATTCTAGAATGAGTTGTCACTGTGTTCACCACAACCAACATGCTGCATCTCTGTTTAGGGGTCAGTGCTCTAAAATGAGTCTCTCTGGGGAGAGAGAGGAGGGGGGCCCTGCCTCTAAAATGAGTCTCTCTGGGGAGGGAGAGGAGGGGGGCCCTGCCTCTAAAATGAGTCTCTCTGGGGAACATGACACCAAAGACAAGAGGTGAGCTGACAATATTGTTTAAGAATTTATATTCCAAAACGCTATATAGGAGAAAAGAAAATCACAATTGTGTTTTTTCATCAGAAATGATTACTAATGGGTACCTTCAATATAACTATTGTAGATTTGAGATGTGATTTAAAACCATTGTTTAGTTGGAATGTAATGTTCGTATCCTGTATATTTGACTGTGATACGTGGTTGTCTCACCTAGCTACCTTAAGATGAATGCATTTACAGATGCCATATCTTAATTTGACCCAGTTTCTCACAGCAGGAACATAATCCTGCAGCAATAGCAAATGTGCATTTTTAGGTGGATTATAATTAAGGGATATTTTCTGTAGGGGTTCATAAATTTTTCATCAGGGAAAATCAAGTCTGACATTTGTAAGTGGAAATTACACACTCTAGACACCTTTATAAAGCCTTGTAGTGGTTTAATAATTTCTTTAAACATTAAAAGCAAATTTACCAAAATTTCTGAAAATGGATATATAGCGTTTTTGAATGAAACTCTTGTTTCCCCATCTGAGCTCAGAGTAGATGAGAGATGTAATGTTTGTCTCTGTTGTGTTGAAGCCCAATCAAGCAGGAGAGACCAGCCTCCCCTGTACCCAGCTGTGTGTCCATGAAGAGTGACTGGTCTATGGATATACCTATAATGTTTAGAGAGGGAGACTTTTCTAGTGAACAAAGGTAAGAAGAACTCATGGGTCATGGTCAGTGAGTTAAACAACACTGTCTCTAGTCATTTCTCCTCTCCCATTTTCCCATTTATTTTTGTTGTTTTCATAATCCGTAGGCTAAACCTACGGGGGGGAGGGGACGAGAGGGGAGAGGGGAGAGGGGAGAGAGAGAGAGAGAGAGAGAGAGAGAGAGAGAGAGAGAGAGAGAGAGAGAGAGAGAGAGAGAGAGAGAGAGAGAGAGAGAGAGAGAGAGAGAGAGAGAGAGAGAGAGAGAGAGGGAGAGAGTGAGAGAGAGAGAGAGAGAGAGAGAGAGAGAGAGAGAGAGAGAGAGAGAGAGAGAGAGAGAGAGAGAGAGATTAGGCTACATGTAAAACAATAACCTGGCTGTTGTTGACAAGCATAGGCCTATTCAGTTCATATCCATATTATTAATATTTCATTCATTGATTGAAATTACGACCCCATTCTCAATAGCCTATTCCAGCAGGCCTGTAGGCCTTTCAGGGGTTATGTTTTGGCCTAGTTTTCAGGCCTTGTTGGTGGGTTTTGAGTAGTCATTGGGATAGAAAAAGTAATTGCATTAAATAACCTGACTGTTTGGATGTGTCTGTTACTAAATGTTTTATTTCTAAGAGATAATGAATAAAAGAGAACAATGGACATTCTAGAATTAGTTGTCACTGTGTTCACCACAACCAACATGCTGCATCTCTGTTTAGGGGTCAGTGATCTAAAATGAGTCTCTCTGGGGAGGGAGAGGAGGGGGGCCCTTTCTCTAAAATGAGTCTCTCTGGGGAGAGAGAGGAGGGGGGCCCTGCCTCTAAAATGAGTCTCCCTGGGGAGAGAGAGGAGGGGGGCCCTGCCTCTAAAATGAGTCTCTCTGGGGAGAGAGAGGAGGGGGACCCTGCCTCTAAAATGAGTCTCTCTGGGGAGGGAGAGGAGGGGGGCCCTGCCTCTAAAATGAGTCTCTCTGGGGAGGGAGAGGAGGGGGGCCCTGCCTCTAAAATGAGTCTCTCTGGGGAGAGAGAGGAGGGGGGCCCTGCCTCTAAAATGAGTCTCTCTGGGGAGAGAGAGGAGGGGGGCCCTGCCTCTAAAATGAGTCTCTCTGGGGAGAGAGAGGAGGGGGACCCTGCCTCTAAAATGAGTCTCTCTGGGGAGGGAGAGGAGGGGGGCCCTGCCTCTAAAATGAGTCTCTCTGGGGAGAGAGAGGAGGGGGGCCCTTCCTCTAAAATTAGTCTCTCTGGGGAGAGAAAGGAGGGGGGCCCTGCCTCTAAAATTAGTCTCTCTGGGGAGGGAGAGGAGGGGGGCCTTCCTGTGACATCGGGTGCTGTAGGTGTCCTGGAGGGCAGGCAGTGTGACCCCAGTGATGTGGAGAGCCCTGCAGTTACCGTGATACAGCCCGACAGGATGCTCTGATTTGTGCATCTGTAAAAGTTTGTGAGGGTCTTAGGGGCCAAGCCAAATTTCTTCGGCCCCCTGAGGTTGAGGAGGCGCTGTTGCGCCTTCTTCACCACTCTGTCTGTGTGGGTGGACCATTTCAGATCGTCAGTGATGTGTACGCCGAGGAACTTGAAGCTTTCCACCTTCTCCACTGCGGTCCTGTCAATGTGGATAGGGGCGTGATCACTCTGCTGTTTCCTGATGTCCACGATCAGCTCCTTCATTTTGTTGACGTTGAGTGAGAGGTTATTTTCCTGGCACTACTCCGCCAGGGCCCTCACCTCCTCCCTGTAGGCTGTCTCGTCATTGTTGGTAATCAGGCCTACTACTGTTGTGTCGTCTGCAAACTTGATGATTGAGTTGGAGGCGTGCTTGGCCACTCAGTCATGGGTGCACGCACCCTTGTGGAGCCCCTGTGTTGAGGATCAGTGAAGTGGAGGTGTTGTTTCCTACCTTCACCACCTGGGGGCGGCCCGTCAGGAAGTCCAGGACCCAGTTGCAGAGGGCGGGGTTCAGACCCAGGGCCCCGAGCTTGATGATGAGCTTGGAGGGTACTATGGTGTTGAATGCTGAGCTATAGTCAATGAACAGCATTCTTACATAGGTATTCCTCTTGTCCAGATGGGATAGGGCAGTGTGCAGTGTGATGGCGATTGCATCGTCTGTGGATCTATTGGGGCGGTAAGCAAATTGTAGTGGGTCTAGGGTGTCAGGTAAGGTAGAGGTGATATGATCCTTAACTAGCCTCTCAAAGCACTTCATGATGACAGAAGTGAGTGCTACGGGGCGATAGTCATTTAGTTCAGTTACCTTTGCTTTCTTGGGTACAGGAACAATGGTGGACATCTTGAAGCAAGTGGGGACAGCAGACTGGGATAGGGAGAGATTGAATATGTCCATAAACACTCCAGCCAGCTGGTCTGCGCATGCTCTGAGGACGCGGCTAGGGATGCCGTCTGGGCCGGCAGCCTTGCGAGGGTTAACACACTTAAATGTCTTACTCACGTCGGCCACGGAGAAGGAGAGCCCACAGTCCTTGTGAGCGGGCCACGTCGGTGGCACTGTGTTATCCTCAAAGCGGGCGAAGAAGGTGTTTAGCTTGTCTGGGAGCAAGACGTCGGTGTCCGCGACATGGCTGGTTTTCCCTTTGTAATCCGTGATTGTCTGTAGACCCTGCCACATACGTCTCGTGTCTGAGCCGTTGAATTGCGACTCCACTTTATCTCTGTACTGACGTTTTGCCTGTTTGGTTGTCTTACAGAGGGAATAACTACACTGTTTGTATTCGGCCATATTCCCAGTCACCTTGCCATGGTTAAATGCGGTGGTTTGCGTTTTCAGTTTAGCGCAAATGGATCAATGTATACACAGACACTTACAGATGCCATATCTTAATTTGAACCAGTTTCTCACAGCAGGAAAATAATCCTGCAGTAAGAGCAAATGTGCATTTTTATGTGGATTATAATTAAGGGACATTTTCTGTAAGGGCTGATCCATTTTTCATTAGGGCAAATCAAGTCTGACATTTTTAAGTGGATAAGAAGCCTTTATAAAGCCTTGTAGTGGTTTAATAATTTATTTAATCAATATAAGCTAATTTACCAACATTTCTGAAAATGGATATATAGCGTTTTGGAATGAAACTCTTCTTATGTTTCCCCATCTGAGCTCAGAGTAGATGAGAGACGTAATGTTTGTCTCTGTTGTGCTGAAGCCCAATCAAGCAGGAGAGACCAGCCTCCCCTGTACCCAGCTGTGTGTCCATGAAGACTGACACATCTATGGGTCAACCTATAAACTTCAGAGAGGGAGAATTTTCTTCTGAACAAAGGTAAGAAGAACTCATGGGTCATGGTCAGTGAGTTAAACAACACTGTCTCTAGTCATTTCTCCTCTCCCATTTTCCCATTTCTTTTAGTTGTTTTCATAATCCTTAGGCTAATTATTTTTTCCATTTTCATAGTCCTGAAACGATATTAAACAAACACAACATTCCCTCCCTGTGTGTGTGTGTGTGTGTGTGTGTGTGTGTGTGTGTGTGTGTGTGTGTGTGTGTGTGTGTGTGTGTGTGTGTGTGTGTGTGTGTGTGTGTGTGTGTGTGTGTGTGTGTGTGTGTGTGTGTGTGTGTGTGTGTGTGTGTGTGTGTGTGCGAACTCCTTGGATGTTTTGTCCACAGAAACCAACAGGAGAGATCAGAGTCAAAGATTCTCAGTGGTCAGTCTTCCCAGAGTCATCAAACAGACCTGGCCTCCATATTCAGTGTATGTGGTCCTGTTATGTACATTTGTTTTTATTAACCTCAAGTAAAGT
Source organism: Coregonus lavaretus (assembly GCF_964263955.1). Taxonomy (NCBI): domain Eukaryota; kingdom Metazoa; phylum Chordata; class Actinopteri; order Salmoniformes; family Salmonidae; genus Coregonus; species Coregonus lavaretus. The sequence continues at coordinate 75,318,715 of NC_139989.1, forward strand.
TGATCTGTCAATCATTAATTAATGTGTTAATGAGATAGCATTTTGTCTCCAGCTTAACTTATTTACTTGATTTATTTCAGTTGCTTGAAGAGAATATTATGACATTTGTGAAGAACGAGCTGAAGAGGTTCAAGAGGATTCTTAGTCCAGAACTCCCAGAAGGCTTTGAGAGTCAGAAGCAGGATAAGGAAGTGGTGAATGCTGAAGATGAGAAGCAGGAGAGCAGTGCCAGAGAGGGGGCTCTGAAGATCACACTGCACGTCCTGAGGAAAATGAACCAGAAAGAGCTTGCTGACACACTGGAGAAAAGTAAGAGCTGTCTGCCTCATGTTGAATGCTGTTTTATAACAAACATTTAAAAGCTGTAGCTAAAGTACAGATAAAGTAGCTGTGTAACTCAATGATATTGTAGCATCCTTAACACAACACCTAGTGACCTTGTCAAGTAGCAGCAGAATGTGTTGTGTTGATTAATTTAGACAGAGAAGAGGAAAGAGAGAGAGAGAGAGAGAGAGAGAGAGAGAGAGAGAGAGAGAGAGAGAGAGAGAGAACATTAATAATACCATCAATAATACCAATAATGATAAATCAGTGACCTCTTCAAACTTTAAAACACAGTCCCACAATACTTTATGCATTAAAACAGACTTAATATTAATATCCTCTGTGTTATTTCTTCATTCAGATGAGCTTGTTGTGATTTGCCAACGTGAACTCAAATCTAATCTAAAGAAGAAGTTTCAATGTGTATTTGAGGGGATCGCTAAACAAGGAAACCCAACACTTCTCAATAAGATCTACACAGAGCTCTACATCACAGAGGGTGGAACAGGAGAGGTCAATAATGAACATGAGCTGAGACAGATTGAGACAACAACCAGGAAACAAGCAAGACCAGAGACTGCAATCAAATGTAACGATGTCTTCAAACCCTTAACTGGACAAGACAAACTTATCAGAACTGTGCTGACAAAGGGAGTCGCTGGCATTGGAAAAACAGTCTCTGTGCAGAAGTTCATTCTGGACTGGGCTGAAGGAAAAGCAAATCAGGATGTCCAATTTGTATTTTCATTCCCTTTTCGGGAGCTGAATTTGATGAAATGGGAAAAACACACTTTGATTGAACTTCTCAATCACTTCTCAAAGGAAACCAAAGAATCAAGAATCTCCAACTACGACAAGTACAAAGTTCTGTTCATCTTTGATGGTCTGGATGAGTGCCGACTGCCCCTAGACTTCCAGAAGAACAAGATCTGTTGGGACGTCACAGAGTCAACCTCAGTGGATGTTCTGCTGACAAATCTCATCAAGGGAAATCTGCTTCCCTCTGCTCTCCTCTGGATAACTACCCGACCTGCAGCAACCAATATGATCCCTTCAGGGTGTGTTGACCAAGTGACAGAGGTACGAGGGTTCAATGACCCACAGAAGGAGGAGTACTTCAGGAAGAGATTCAGTGATGAGGACCTGGCCAGCAGAATCATCTCACACATAAAGACATCAAGGAGCCTCCACATCATGTGCCATATTCCAGTCTTCTGTTGGATTTCTGCAATAGTCCTTGAACACATGTTGAAACACAAGAGAGAAGAGATGCCCAAGAACCTGACTGAGATGTACTCACACCTTGTGGTGTTTCATACCAAACAGAAGAATGAAAAGTATCTTGGGAAAGAAGAGACAGGTCCACACTGGAATAAAGAGAGCGTTCTGTCACTGGGAAAACTGGCTTTTCAACAGCTTGTGAAGGGCAATCTGATTTTCTATGAAGAAGACCTGATCGAGGCTGGCATTGATGTCAATGAAGCCTCAGTGTACTCAGGATTGTGCACACAGCTCTTTAAAGAGGAATGTGGGCTGTACCAGGACAAGGTGTACTGCTTCGTCCATCTGAGCATTCAGGAGTTTCTGGCTGCTGTATATGTGTTCCTCTCATTCATAAACAACAATGAAAATCTAATGGATGAACCTCAATCATTGTCCAAATACTTTTTTGTGCTGTTCAGAGACAAGCCTGAAGTTACTTTCTACAAGAGTGCTGTGGATAAAGCCTTACAAAGTGAGACAGGAAACCTTGACCTTTTCCTCCGCTTCCTTCTGGGCCTCTCACTGGAGTCCAATCAGAAGCACTTACGAGGTCTACTGACAAAGACAAGAAGCAGCTCACAGAGCCATGAAAAAACAGTCAAGTACATCAAGGAGAAGATCAGGGAGAATCCCTCTCCAGAGAGGTGCATCAATCTGTTCCACTGTCTGAATGAACTGAATGACCATTCTCTAGTGGAGGAGATCCAAAGCTACCTGAGATCAGGAAGTCTCTCAGAAGCCAAACTGTCACCTGCACAGTTGTCAGCTCTGGTCTTTGTGTTGCTGACTTCAGAAAAGGAGCTGGATGTGTTTGACCCGAAGAAATACTCCAGATCAGAGGAAGGTCTTCTGAGGCTGCTGCCAATGGTCAAAGCCTCCAGAGCTGCTCAGTGAGTACATAAAATGACATTTAAGTACTAATCATCAGGAAGAAATATTCAGTTTAGAGAAATATATGTATTATAATATGTATATAATATATAGTATTACATTGAAAAACGTACTGAATCGGTGCATTGGTGTTCACATTAGTATAACAATATGACCATACAATTCTAGGAGACAGAAGATGAATCTATATGTTGTTTAAGAGAATAAACCAAATGCATCTGCCATTGTCCTTCTACACTACTGGTGTTAAATTAACAGTGTGTTTGTGAAATCATGATGATCTCTTTGCAGGCTGTCATTCTGTGGACTCACAAAGGAAGGCTGTGCTTCTCTGGTCTCAGCTCTGAAGTCAAACCCCTCACACCTGAGAGAGCTGGATCTGAGTAACAATGACCTGAAGGATTCAGGAGTGAAGCTGCTCTCTGCTGTCCTGGGGAATCCCCACTGTAAACTGGAGACTCTGAGGTCAGTATTCCTGTAGTTGGTCAACAAGTGATAACTGTTCACCAGATCCACATGTGTTTACCAGGCACACATAGTCCACACCATATGTGTTTGGACAGTGAAACTTACAGTTTAAAATTTGGTGCTATGCTCCAGCATTTTGGATTTGAGATAAAATGTTTCATATTAGGCAACAATACAGAATGTCACCTTTTTTTTAAAGGTAATGGTGAGAGGTTAGCATGTTTTGTTGTAGCCTCTGTAACTTTCTCACTCACTATTATACATGATTCATTCATGATCTTTCTCAATCATGGCATCATCATGATTACTTTAGTAGTGTTTAGAAACATGTTATGTACTCACAGAAAGGAAATTACTCAACACCAAAGAATAGCAGTGTGGTTTTAATATGATTTGACTCTTTGCAGGCTGTCAGGCTGTCTATTCACAGAGGAAGGCTGTGCATCTCTGGTCTCAGCTCTGAAGTCAAACCCCTCACACCTGAGAGAGCTGGATCTGAGTAACAATGACCTGAAGGATTCAGGAGTGAAGCTGCTCTCTGCTGGACTGGGGAATCCCCACTGTAAACTGGATACTCTGAGGTCAGTATTCCTGTTTCACTCAATGAACACATTGGACACACACACACTGGACACACACACACTGGGCACACACACACACACACACACACACACACACACACACACACACACACACACACACACACACACACACACACACACACACACACACATACACACACTGGACACACACACACACACACATTTTAATTTAGTAGTGTTTAGAAACATGTTATCTACTGTTAAAAATGATACATTAATTCATTTATATACAGTACCAGTCAAAAGTTTGGACTCATTCAACGGTTTTCTTTATTTTTCTTATTTAAAAAAAAAACATTTTTACATTGTAGAATAACAGTGAAGACATCAAAACTATGAAATAACAAGTATGGAAACATGTAGTAACCAAACAAGTGTTAAACCAATCAAAATATATTTTATGTTTGAAATTCTTCAAATAGCTACCCTTTGCCTTGATGACAACTTTGCACACTCTTGGCATTCTCTCAACCAGCTTCATGAGGTAGTCACCTGGAATGCATGTCCAACAGTCTTAAAAGAGTTCCCACATATGCTGAGCACTTGTTGGCTGCTTTTCCTTCACTCTGCCGTCCGACTCATTCCAAACCATCTCAATTGGGTTGAGGTCGGGTGATTATGGAGGCCAGGTCATCTGATGCAGCACTCAATCCCTCTCCTTATTGGTCAAATAGCCCTTACACAGCCTGGAAGTGTGTTGGGTCATTGTCCTGTTGAAAAACAAATGATAGTTCCACTAAGCCCAAACCAGATGGGATGGCGTATCGCTGCAGAATGCTGTGGTAGCCATGTTCGCTAAGTGTGCCTTGAATTCTCAATAAATCACAGACAGTGTCACCAGCAAAGCACCCCCACACCATAACACCTCCTCCTCCATGCTTTACGGTGGGAACTACACATGCGGAGATCATCCGTTCACCCACACCGCTTCTCACAAAGACACGGCGGATGGAACCAAAAATCTCCAATTTGGATTCCAGACCAAAGGACAAATGTCCACCGGTGTAATGTCCATTGCTCGTGTTTCTTGGCCCAAGCAGGACTCTTCTTCTTATTGGTGTCCTTTAGTAGTGATTTCTTTGCAGCAATTCAACCATGAAAGCCTGATTCACACAGTCCCCTTTGAACAGTTGATGTTGAGATGTGTCTGTGACTTGAACTCTGTGAAGCATTTATTTGGGCTGCAATTTCTGAGGCTGGTAACTCTAATGAACTTATCCTCTACAGCAGAGGTAACTTTGGGTCTTCCATTCCTGTGACGGTCCTCATGAGAGCCAGTTTCATCATAGCGCTTGATGTTTTTTGCGACTGCACTTGAAAAAACATTCAAAGTTCTTGAAATGTTCCGTATTAACTGACCTTCATGTCTTAAAGTAATGAAGGACTGTTGTCTCTCTTTGCTTATTTGAGCTGTTATTGCCATAATATGGACTGGGTCTTTTACCAAATAGGGCTATCTTCTGTATACCCACCCTACCTTGTCACAACACAACTGATTGGCTCAAACGCATTAGGAAGGAAAGAAATTCCACAAATTAACTTTTAAGAAGGCACACCTGTTAATTGAAATGCATTCCAGGTGACTACCTCATGAAGCTGGTTGAGAGAATGCCAAGAGTGTGCAAAGCTGTCATCAAGGCAAAGGGAGGCTATTTGAAGAATCTGAAATATAAAATATATTTGGATTTGACTTCTTTGGTTACTACATGATTCCATATGTGTTATTTCATAGTTTTGATGTCTTCACTATTATTCTACAATGTAAAAAATAGTAAAAATAAATAAAAACCCTTGAATGTGTAGGTGTGTCCAAACGTTTGACTGGTAGTAGTGTGTATATATACATATATGAATAGATTTGGCAGGTTTCAGGACACTGATGTATCTGAAATTGTTGCAAGAATATATTTTCACACCAAAGAATAGCAGTGTGATTTTAATATGATTTTACTTTTGCAGACTGTCACGCTGTCTAGTCACAGAGGAAGGCTGTGCTTCTCTGGTCTCAGCTCTGAAGTCAAACCCCTCACACCTGAGAGAGCTGGACCTGAGTAACAATGACCTGAAGGATTCAGGAGTGAAGCTGCTCTCTGCTGGACTGGGGAATCCCCACTGTAAACTTGAGACTCTGAGGTCAGTCTTCCTGTAGTTGGTCAACAAGTGATAACTGTTCACCAGATCCACATGTGTTTACCAGGCACACATAGTCCACACCATGTGTGTTTGGACAGTGAAGCTTACAGTTTTTATTTGGCGCTATGCTCCAGCAATTTGGATTTGAGATAGAATGTTTCATATTAGGTGATTTGGACATATTCAATTTTATGGTATTAAAGTAGTCATAAGTTTAGTATTTGGTCCCATATTCCTTACCCGCAGTGATTACATCAAGCTTGTGATTCTACAAACTTGTTGAATGCTTTTTCAGTTTGTTTTGGTTGTGTTTTGGATGATGTTTTCCCCAATAGAAACTGAATGGTGAATAATGTCCTGTCATTTTGGAGTCACTTCACTTGTGTTGTCAGTAAGAATAGAAGATGTTTCTGAACACTTCTACATTCATGTGGATGCTACCATGATTATGAATAATAATGAATGAATCGTGAATGATGATGAATGAGAAAGTTACAGAGGAACAAGGATCATACCCCCTCTGTTATTGGTAATGGTGAGAGGTTAGCATGTTTTGTTGTAGCCTCTGTAACTTTCTCATTCATAATTGTTCATGATTCATTCATGATTTTTCTTAATTAATTTAATTAATTTAGTAGTGTTTAGAAACATGTTATCTACTCACTTAGACAGAAGATTAATCCAGTCATCATCCACCATTCAGTTACTATCGGACAAAACATAACCCAAAACACAACCAAAACAAACTGCAAATGCAACCAATGAGTTTGGGACCAAATACTAAACTTTTGACTACTTTAATACACTGTAAGTTAATTTGTCAGAAATCTTATGACTTCTTCAAATGGGGGGACTAGATACATAAAGTGCTTTCATTTCTAAACGGTGAAACAGATATGTATGAAAATACCCTAAAATAAAAGGTAACATAATATATTGTCACCTCATATAAAACATTTGATCTCAATTCCAAAATGCTGGAGTATAGAGCCACATTTAAAATGTTAGCTTCACTGTCAAAATAGATATGGTTTGGACTGGATACTCAATACAATCTAAATCTGATACCTCACTGTCTGTCTTTTGACTGATACTGCTTTTTAAACTCCTCTGGTCAGTCTACTCAAATATTCGTACTATACATTTTTGTCTCTACAAGCAATATTATGGTAATTTCTAATAATGATACATTCATTTATGAATAGATATGTCAAGTTTCAGGACACTGATATATCTGAATATGTTGAAAAAATATACTGCCACTATTTTGACCACCAAAGAATAGCAGTGTGGTTTTAATATGATTTGACTCTTTGCAGGCTGTCAGGCTGTCTAGTCACAGAGGAAGGCTGTGCTGCTCTGGTCTCAGCTCTGAAGTCATACCCCTCACACCTGAGAGAGCTGGACCTGAGCTACAATCACCCAGGAGACTCAGGAGTCAGACTGCTCTCTGCTGGACTGGAGGATCCACACTGCAGACTGGAGAAACTCAAGTATGTAGAGGGTTTATGGCAATGTTCATATCAGACATGTTGGAGTTATCAGGCTAGTTAAGACAAACATTCTGACCACCACTTGGACTAAATTATATAAAGACTGTGTGTGTGTGTGTGTGTGTGGGTCCAGTGTGTGTGTCCAGTGTGTGTGTCCAGTGTGTGTGTGTGTGTGTCCAGTATGTTTGTGTGTCCAGTGTGTGTCCAGTGTGTGTGTGTCCAGTGTGTGTGTGTGTCCAGTGTGTGTTTGTCTGTGTTTGTCCAGTGTGTGTGGACACACACACACACACTGGACACACACACACACACACACACACACACACACACACACACACACACACACACACACACATTGGACACAGACAAACACACACACACACAAACACACACACACACACTGGACACACAAACACACACACACTGGACACAAACACTGGAAACACACACACACTGGACACACACACACACACACACACACACACACACACACACATTGGACACAGACAAACACACACACACACAAACACACACACACACTGGACACACACACACACACACTGGACACACACACTGGACACAGACACACACACTGGACCCACACACACATAAACACACACACACACACAAACACACACTGGACCCAAACACACTGGACACACACACACACACACACACACACTGGACACGTACACTGGACACACACACACACGAACTGGAGACACATAATGTACACACACTGGACCCACACACTGGACCCACACACACACACACACACACACACACACACACACACACTTGACCTACACACACTGGACACGCTCACACACACTGGACACACACACACACACACACACACACACACACACACACACACACACACACACACACACACACACACACACACACACACACACACACACACTGGACACACACACACACACTGGAAACACACACATACACACTGGACACACAAACACACACACTGGACCCACACACACACACACACACTGGACACACACACACTGAACACACACACACAGACACTGGACACACACACACTGGACATTCACAAACACACACACTGGACCTACACACACTGGACACGCACACACACACTGGACACACACACACACACACACACACACATACACACACACACACACACACACACACTGGACACACACACACACACACACACACACAAACACTGGACACACACACACACTGGACACACACACACACACACACACACTGGACACACACACACACACATACACTGGACACACACACACACACACACACACACAAAGGACACACACACACACACACTGGACACAAACACACTGGACACACACATTGGGCACACACACACTGGAAACACACACACACACATACACACACACACACACACAAACACACTGGACACACACACACAAACTGGACACACACACACAAACTTGACCCATACACACACACTGGACCCACACACACACACACGCTGGACACACACACAGACAAACACGCTGGACACACACACACACACACACACTGGACACACACTCACACACACTGGACACTCACACACAAACTGGACACACACACAAAACTGGACACACAAACACACACACTGGACCTGGACACACACACACACACGCTGGACACACACACACACACACACACTGGACACACACACACACTGGACACAAACATAAACACACACACTGGACTCAGACACACACACACTGGACCTAAACACACTGGACACACACACACTGGACACACACACACACATACTGGACACACAAACACACACAAACAAACACACACTGGACACACACAAAGTTTTATGCTGACTGTGTGTGTGTGTGTGTGAGACATCATCCCTCAATGACTGTCTGTTCTTCTGCTTTCCGCTACAGTGTGGAACATGGTGGAGAGAACACAATGAAACCTGGACTTAGAAAATGTGAGTGTTGACTGCTGGGAAGAATATGACTAAGAATAAGTATTACTTCAAGTGAAGTCAAAGTCAAAGACCACCATCATTACTTACTTGGTCATATTACAGTTTTTTACAATCACTTTGGCACTAATTTCAGAACCTTGACGTCATTTTTCAAAACTCTAGACACAAAACTCAAAACGGTCATCACTTGTTACACAGGCTGTCCAATGTTCAAAACATTGCATTGTGCATTCATATCTTTAAAGAAATCTTGCACTTGCACAATCATTGGTTCAAAAAACAAATGTATTGTGAAATACCAATGAAACGTTAATTTAGATCACCCACACACAAGCAACCGATAGTTTCACTGTGTCATTGTTCGTACAATCATGAAATATTGTAGTACAAAATAGGTGATACATGTTTCATTATGGTACTACATGTAAATACATCCCTGTAAAAGTACTGCAGTAGTAGAGAGAATACTACAGACACAGTGGAATCATTGAACAAAATCAGAAATATATTGATGAAAAACAATACAGTACTGTAAAACATCAAATGCAGTGTTCTTCAACTTGCTTGTACTGTAAAAAGAAAAGCATAGGAGTGATGTCTGTACTTCTACATTTTCATCAACTCTGTCTTGTGGATTTTTGGCCACAGGTTCTCATCTACATCACAATGGATGTTTTCATTAGCCAAACATCTTGGAAAAAACCTTCGGGCGAATCTAGGCCTGACACTGGTCTGCCGTGATGTCATTGCATGCGTCATCCATGGCCTGGAGAAGAGTGACTTGTTCATGAGGGCACCTATCATAAACCTTCCATCTCCATGTGGAGAAAAATTCCTCAATCGGGTTAAGGAAAAGAGAGTACGGGGGTAAATACAGGGTGGTAAATTGTGCATGGGCCTGAAACCATGCTTGCACCATATGAGCATGGTGGAACCTGACATTATCCCACACAATGACATAGGTCACGCCATCAGCTCTACAGACCTCATCGAGCTCATCAAGGAAGATTACAAGGAGAGCTGCATTATATGATCCAATACGAGGTATGCGTCCCACCACACCATCTTCTGTTATAGCCGCACACATGGTAATGTTGGCCCCACGTTGTCCAGGTACTTGGATGGTTGCCCGCTGGCCAATGAAATTCCGACCTCTCCTCCTTGTCTTGGCCAGGTTAAAGCCTGCCTCATCCAAATATATGCATTTGTGATGGTTGTCATCAGCATCCAGCTCCATCACCCTCTAAAAATACATTTTGGAAAGATATTTATCTGATTACTGTACAATGTAGAATTACAGTATTAGGGAATTTTATTACAACAGCCATCTTGAAACTGAACATACCTGAACATACTCAGTCCTCATTTGCTTCACTCTGTCTGCATTTCTTTCAAAAGGCACACGGTATAGTTGTTTTAAAGACACCTGGTGCCTTTTCAGCATGCGTGCAATAGTCGGCAAACTTATGGATTCCACATTGTTAAACATGTCTTCATTGTCCAAGATATGCTGGCGAATTTCTGTAAGGCGAATATAATTTCTGGCCCGAACCAAATCGACCACAGCCTGCTCTTGTTGGTCAGTCAGAATTTTGCCTCTGCCTCCCATATTTGGCCTAGTCTCAATTCTACAGGGAACATTACAGTAAGAAGAAACTTGGTCACATCACCTACTCTGTGATACACATTGGTATGCAGTCATTTGACAATTGAGAGTAGCATAATGTTTAGTGCATGCTGACGACTTACCGGTTCTCATTGCAGAAAGTTCTGATTATTGAGGCCACGGTTGACCTTCTGAGGTTTGGTTGTATCATTGTAGCCGCCTCAGTCATTGTCATGCCATGATTTATGACATGGTCTACAACTATTGCTCAGATTTCATTGGACACTCTTTGCTGTTGCTGCCGCTGTCTTGGTCCGTGGCCTTGTCCTCTACCACGTTCCCCCATGACCCCCTCTCAGAAGGGGTACTTGTCCCCTGCCATTCCTTTGACCAACACGTCTTCCTAATCTTCCTCCCACCACTGCTTGACCTCTATTGTGACCTGGATCACCTGCCGGCTCCATGTTACAGTACGTATCGCTATGTTGTTGCAAGTGGATCCCAATCAATTCTTTATATACTCGTTCCACAATGTGAACTCATCAGTAATGAGTTGGCAGAATTGGTCAAGCAATTACAAGGGCCTGCATCCATACAGTGCAGTACTGTCAATACTGTAAATAGTCTGAAAAGGTGGTACATGGGACCATAGAAACGGTGTCTGATAAAGAATGATGATGAAATATTACATCCATAAATAATGTAGTCTAATTGGTTCATGCTCCACGCTAATTGGTCACAATGAATCTCGTTATCTTGAAACTTTCATGATCTAAACATGGCATATTGTTTGTCTGTTTCCATACAACTATGCATTAAGAGTAATGCAACAGTTAATTATCATTTTGAGCAGTTGTATCAATTGATAGTTGGATCAAATCAAATCAAATCAAATGTTATTGGTCACATGCGCCGAATACAACAGGTGCAGACATTACAGTGAAATGCTTACTTACAGCCCTTAACCAACAGTGCATTTATTTTAAACAAAAAAGTAAGAATAAAACAACAACAAAAAAGTGTTGAGAAAAAAAGAGCAGAAGTAAAATAAAGTGACAGTAGGGAGGCTATATATACAGTAAAATAAAGTGACAGTAGGGAGGCTATATATACAGGGGGGTACCGTTGCATAGTCAATGTGCGGGGGCACCGGCTAGTTGAGGTAGTTGAGGTAATATGTACATGTGGGTAGAGTTAAAGTGACTATGCATAAATACTTAACAGAGTAGCAGCAGCGTAAAAAGGATGGGGTGGGGGGGCAGTGCAAATAGTCCGGGTAGCCATGATTAGCTGTTCAGGAGTCTTATGGCTTGGGGGTAGAAGCTGTTGAGAAGTCTTTTGGACCTAGACTTGGCACTCCGGTACCGCTTGCCGTGCGGTAGCAGAGAGAACAGTCTATGACTAGGGTGGCTGGAGTCTTTGACAATTTTGAGGGCCTTCCTCTGACACCGCCTGGTATAGAGGTCCTGGATGGCAGGGAGCTTTGCCCCAGTGATGTACTGGGCCGTACGCACTACCCTCTGTAGTGCCTTGCGGTCAGAGGCCAAGCAGTTGCCATACCAGGCGGTGTTGCAACCAGTCAGGATGCTCTCGATGGTGCAGCTGTAGAATTTTTTGAGGATCTGAGGACCCATGCCAAATCTTTTTAGTCTCCTGAGGGGGAATAGGCTTTGTCGTGCCCTCTTCACGACTGTCTTGGTGTGTTTGGACCATGATAGTTCGTTGGTGATGTGGACACCAAGGAACTTGAAGCTCTCAACCTGTTCCACTACAGCCCCGTCGATGAGAATGGGGGCGTGCTCAGTCCTCTTTTTTTTCCTGTAGTCCACAATCATCTCCTTTGTCTTGGTCACGTTGAGGGAGAGGTTGTTGTCCTGGCACCACACGGCCAGATCTCTGACCTCCTCCCTATAGGCTGTCTCATCGTTGTCGGTGATCAGGCCTACCACTGTTGTGTCGTCGGCAAACTTAATGATGATGTTGGAGTCGTGCCTGGCCATGCAGTCATGGGTGAACAGAGAGTACAGGAGGGGACTGAGCACGCACCCCTGAGGGGCCCCCGTGTTGAGGATCAGTGTGGCAGATGTGTTGTTACCTACCCTTACCACCTGGGGGCGGCCCGTCAGGAAGTCCAGGATCCAGTTGCAGAGGGAGGTGTTTAGTCCCAGGATCCTTAGCTTAGTGATGAGCTTAGAGGGCACTATGGTGTTGAATGCTGAGCTGTAGTCAATGAATAGCATTCTCACGTAGGTGTTCCTCTTGTCCAGGTGGGAAAGGGCAGTGTGGAGTGCCATAGAGATTGCATCATCTGTGGATCTGTTGGGGCGGTATGCAAATTGGAGTGGGTCTAGGGTTTCTGGGATTATGCTGTTGATGTGAGCCATGACCAGTCTTTCAAAGCACTTCATGGCTACAGACGTCAGTGCTACGGGTCGGTAGTCATTTAGGCAGGTTATCTTAGAGTTCTTGGGCACGGGGACTATGGTGGTCTGCTTGAAACATGTTGGTATTACAGACTCAGTCAGGGACATGTTGAAAATGTCAGTGAAGACACTTGCCAGTTGGTCAGCACATGCTCGGAGTACACGTCCTGGTAATCCGTCTGGCCCTGCGGCCTTGTGAATGTTGACCTGCTTAAAAGTCTTACTCACATCGGCTACGGAGAGCGTGATCACATAGTCGTCCGGAACAGCTGGTGCTCTCGTGCATGCTTCAGTGTTGCTTGCCTCGAAGCGAGCATAGAAGTGGTTTAGCTCGTCTGGTAGGCTTGTGTCACTGGGCAGCTCGCGGCTGTGCTTCCCTTTGTAGTCTGTAATAGTTTTCAAGCCCTGCCACATCCGACGAGCGTCAGAGCCAGTGTAGTATGATTCAATCTTAGACCTGTATTGACTCTTTGCCTGTTTGATGATTCGTCGGAGGTCATAGCGGGATTTCTTATAAGCGTCCGGGTTAGAGTCCCGTTCCTTGAAAGCGGCAGCTCAACCCTTTAGCTCAGTGCGGATGTTTCCTGTAATCCATGGCTTCTGGTTGGGGTATGTACGTACGGTCACTGTGGGGACGACATCATCGATGCACTTATTGATGAAGCCAGTGACTGATGTGGTGTACTCCTCAATGCTGTCTGAAGAATCCCGGAACATGTTCCAGTCTGTGCTAGCAAAACAGTCCTGTAGCTTAGCATCTACAATAATTGTAATGAAATGAATAGACACTCATCTGAAATGTAATGTGTGAATTGCCTTTTGAAATAGTAGTACTTTGATGTTAAGTTGTGTCATATTGAACAGGTGATTTTTGTTAAATGAACAAATGATCTTAGTGTTATGTGTATTGTATCCAAGCAATTGAAAAAAAGTGTTAGAGTTTAGAAAAATTTGCATTTTGATCATTGGTTGTGAGTTTTGTGTCTAGAGTTTTGAAAAAAAATTACGTGAAGGTTCTGAAATTAGTGAAAAAGTGATTGTAAAAAACTGTAAATATTAACTGTAGTTCTACAGAAGCAGAAATCAGGGACACCAAAGTTTACAAAGAGTTGCTTTGACAATGTGTGTGTCTGTGTATGTGTGTGGCGTATTCCTGTTACATTAGAAATGTGTGTTTGTGTGTGGGTGTGTGTTCATGCTTGCATGCATACAGGTGTGTGTGTGTGTGTGTGTGTTCAGGGTGTGTGTGTGTGTTCAGGATGTGTGTGTGTGTGTCCTGTGTGTGTGTGTATGTTCAGGATGTGTATGTGTGTGTTCAGTGTGTGTGTGTGTGTTTGTGTGTGTGTGTGTGTGTGTGTGTGTGTGTGTGTGTCCTGTGTGTGTGTGTATGTTCAGGATGTGTGTGTGTGTGTTCAGTGTGTGTGTGTGTGTTTGTGTGTGTGTGTGTGTGTGTGTGTGTGTGTGTGTCCTGTGTGTGTGTGTATGTTCAGGATGTGTGTGTGTGTGTTCAGTGTGTGTGTGTGTGTGTGTGTGTGTGTGTGTGTGTGTGTGTGTGTGTGTGTGTGTGTTCAGTGTGTGTGTGTGTGTGTGTGTGTGTTCAGGATGTGTGTGTGTTAATTAATGGGAATAAGTGCATTTTATATTACCATACATTATAGAGTGGAGTGGGAGCAGGGTTGATATAGGAGTGGCATATAAAGGAATCAGCAGGAGAGGAAGGGGTAGTGACTGTTGGCTTGGACACAATGACAAGTCCTGGAGTCTGATCTGCTCTGACAACAGTTACTCTGCCTGGCACAATAATAAGTCCACTACCATAGACGTCCCCTCCTCCAGCTCCCACAGAATAGGAGTGTATCTAGACTGGCCAGCCGGCACTCTGTCCTTCTACAGAGTCTCCTCTGACACACTGACCCACCTGAACACCTGGGGTTCAGGTGGGGTTTATGATGTTGACTCCTCAGTGTCCCTGTAAATAATAACCATGGAAACACTGACACACACACACACACTGGACACACACACACACTGGACACACGGACACACATACACACTGGACACACACACACACTGGACACAAACACACTGAACACACACACACTAAACACACACACACACTGGACACACACACTGAACACACACACACACACACACACACACACACACACACAGGACACACACACTCATACACACACACACACGCACAGACACTGGACACACACACTGAACACACACACACACGTACACACTGGACACACACACACACTGAAAACACACCCATACACACACCCATACACACACACTGGACACACACGCACACTGGACAAACACACACACACTGGACACACACACACACACACACACACACACACACTGGAAACACACACACACACACACACACACACACACACACACACTGGACACACACACTGACTGGACACACACACACACACACACACACACACTGGAAACACACACACACACACTGGACACAGACACACTCGACACACACACACACTGACTGAACACACACACACACACACACACACAGACACACACACATACACACACACTGGACACATACACACACTGGAAACACACAGACACACTGGACACACACACTGGAAACACACACATACACACATATACCGAACTCATATACTGGACACAAACACACAAACTCTTGACACACACACTGGACACACTCACACTGGACACACAACACAGACTGGACACACATACACACTGGACACACACACACACTGGACACACACACACACTGGACACAAACACTGGGGACACACACACACCCTTGACCTGTCGTCTGCCTGCCCCCTGTTTTGTTATGAAACATCTGTGATTCGAACGGTCTGCATCTGGGTCTTATCCTGAGTTCTGATTGTGCGAACTGGCCATGACTGACCCAGCAGACTCGGACCAGCTCCGCCACGCCGTCTCCTCCCAAGGAGCCACCATTGGGAGGCACGAGAAGTTACTTTGAGGTCTTATGGAAGGATTCCAGACCTTGGCGGAACGCCATGACCGTGTCTTGAAAACATTGCTGGAGCAATTCCGCTGATTATCTGTTAGGCAGCCGGCCATGACAGTAACCTTCCAGCCCCTCAGTAACTCCGTTGTCAGCAGCGCGACTCTCCAGGCCACCCCGGATTCCCGAAAACCTCGCTTACCTCCTCCGCAACGCTTCGCTGGAGAGTCAGGAACCTGTCGGGCATTTCTCTCCCAGTGTTTCCACATCTTCGAGCTGCAGCCCTCGTCCTTCCCCTCGGACTGCTCGAAGATAGCGCACCTCATAATGTCCGGGAAGGCTCTCGCCTGGGCTACGGTGGTGTGGGAACAGCAATCTGCCGTGTGCTTCAGTATGGAGGAGTTTGTGGCTGAGGTGAAAAAGGTTTGGGAGAGAGGCTGCCCGGAAGTTACTCCAGCTTCGTGAAGACTCCCGCAGTGTAGCGGACTATGAAGTTGATTTCCGCACATTGGCTTCCGAGAGTGCCTGGAACCTGAATCCCTGTTCGACACGTTCTTTCATGGATTATTGGAGGAGGTTAAAGACGAGTTCACAGTCCGGGAGCTGCCTACGGATCTCGACTCACTCATTGCCTTGACCATCCGGATCGATGGGAAGCTATGGGAATGTAGGAGGGAGAAGAGGTCTGATTCCGGTCCCACTCGCCCAATGATCCCACCTCGCATCCGAGGAATCCCAGAAGTCCCCGGAATCAGACCTCTGGGGCCGATGAGAGTTTCATGGACGCTACCCTGGTGTCAGATCTGGGCATCCCCACTCAGCCCCTCTCCATTCCCATGGACCTTAGAGAGCTGGATGGGCACTCTATAGGCAGAGTCACCCACACTAATCCTCCTATCAACCCGCGAGTGTCAGGGAATGCAGCTCATCAAGTCTCCTCAGGTTCCCGTGGTATTGGGGTTTTCTTGGCTCCAGCGACACAATTCCCTTATCAACTGAACTGTGAGGTAGATTTTTTAGTGGACTATGAGATAAAACTGAGTTAATCACGAAAATATAGTTAGAATTCTCTGTTGCTAGGCAATAACTTAATTGGGTCATTTCACTGTGTGTGTGTGAAGTGGGAATCTGACCTCGGGTCGAATTGCTCGTTCTTACTTAAATCCATGGCTGTCCTACTTCATCAGAGACTGAAACCAGACTGTGGCCTTTTGCCTCTCTCCTCAAACAAAGTGGAAAGAGCGGCCAGGGTTGAACAGAGTTCAGGCTAAATCTTTGTCTCTCCTTGGCTATCGTCTTGATTGATTACAGCATGATGGGGTGGGGTTTGTGTATGTTTGAAAGATTAAGTATGGACCTGTCATGTCCAACAATCAGTCTTCAGGTCAAGCCCGGGAGAGCCGGGGTTGAACAGAGTTTAAACTAAACATAAGTGTTTTTGCAAGATAAGGGATTGATTGATTGTATTACTATTGATTCTGAACTGAATGAAAGTCGAATTTAGCCGCCTTTGTAGACAAAGGAAGTGGGCGGAGTGATAGAGAGCGGGAAACTGAAGAGGGAGGGATTTTGAGCTAGAAGTGATGTGAATGGGACTGTATAGCTGGGGAAGAGAGAGAGAGAAAAGTGGGCTACTCTGCAGAACAGCACAGGCTTTGTTGAATTGAAATAAAGTCAAATCTTGATTCTACAAAAACTCTGGAAGAACTTAGATTTTTAATAAAGTAAAGTGATTATTTTCCACAACAACTGCTGGTGCTATCATGGGCTGGAGCCCGTTCTGCCACACCCATTGCCTGAAGTCGGCGCCGCCTGCCCCGGACATCTTCCTGTGTGCTCGGAAGAAGCCTCGGACCTCTCCGTCATTCCTGCGGAGTACCAGGACCTCCGGGAGGTTTTCAGCAAGGTCCGGGCCACTTCGCTTCGCATCGAAACTATGACTGCGGGATCGACCTTCTCCCGGGCACTACACCACCCCAGGGACGGCTGTATTCACTGTCGGGTCCGGAGACCAAGGCTATGGAGACGTACATCGAGGACTTCCTGGCTGCAGGGTGTATCCGTCCTTCTGCCTCTCCCACCGGCGCAGGTTTCTTCTTTTTGGAGAAGAGGGACAAAACCCTGTGTCCGTGCATCAACTACCGAGGCCTTAATGACATCACGGTTAAGAACCGCTACCCGCTACCACTAATCGCCTCGGCATTCAAGCCACTCCAGGGGGCCACTATTTTCTCTAAGTTAGAGCTGCGGAACTTCTACCATCTGCTGCGGATACGGGAAGGTGACGAGTGGAAGACAGCCTTCAACACTGCTAGCGGACACTACGAATACCTGGTGATGCCATTCAGTCTGACCAACGCTCCTTCTGTGTTCCAGGCCCTGGTTAACGACATTCTCCGCGACATGTTGAACCGGTTCGTGTTTGTCTACCTCGACGACATCCTCGTCTTTTCCCGCTCAGCTCAAGAACACGTTCTCCACGTCCACAGGTCTTCCAGCGGCTCCTGGAGAACCAGCTTTATTGACAAAGCAGGAAAATGCGAATTCCATCGCTCCACCATCTCCTTCCTTGGATAAATCATCGCTGCTGGTAATGTGCAGATGGATCCCGGAAAGGTGAGAGCGGTGGTGGATTGGCCCCAACCCACATCCAGAGTGCAGCTGCAACGCTTCTTAGGATTTGCTCATTTCTATCGCAGTTTTATCTGGGGTTACAGCACCCTGGTTACATCACCCTGGTTACAGCACCCTGGTTACAGCACCCTGAATTCCCCCCTTTCAGCACTGACCTCTCCCAAGGTCCTGTTCACGTGGTCCCCAGCTGCTGACCGGGCGTTCCTGGACCTTAAACACAGCTTCACCATAGCTCCCATATTAATCCATCCGGACCCGTCCCGTCAGTTCGTGGTGGAGGTAGACGCTTCGGATGTCGGAGTCCTGTCCCAGCGTTCTGCCCTGGACCTTAAGCTCCATCCCTGCGCCTTCTTCTCCCATCGTCTTAACTCCATGGAGAGGAATTATGATGTGGGGAATCGAGAACTACTCACGGTGAATATGGCATTGGAGGAGTGGAGGCGGATCACAAGAACCTGGAATATCTCCGCACCGCCAAGTGTCTCAACTCCAGGCAAGCTCGATGGGCCCTGCTGTTCACCCGGTTTAACTTTACCATCTCCTACCGCCAGGGGTCCAAGAATGTTAAGCCGGATGCGCTTTCACGCTGCTATAGCCCCGCTGCTACACCCTCGGACCCTGAGACCATCCTTCCTACCTTGTGTCTGTTGGCTACACTCATCTGGGGAATAGAGAACCAGGTCCCTGAGGCTCTGCGTTCCCAGCCGGACCCCGACGCTGCCCGCTCCCTGGTCTTTGAATGGGCTCATTCCTCCAGGCTTGCCTGGCTCCCGTCGGTCCCTGGCCTTTGTGTGACAACACTTTTGGTGGTCCCTGACGTCTCCACGTCTCCACACCATGGTCCCTGACGTCTCCACTTTCATCGCCGCCTGAACTGTCTGTGCACAGAATAAGACTCCTCAGCAAGCTCTGGCTGGCCTCCTTCAACCTCTTCCTGTCCCTCACCGTCCCTGGTCACATATATCCCTGGACTTCGTCACTGGTCTCCCTCTGTCTGATGGCAACACCACTATCCTCACGGTGGTGGACAGGTTTTCCAAAGCCACCCATTTCATTCCCCTCCCCAAGCTACCCTCTGCCAAGGAGACAGCCCGGCTCATGTAGCACCACGTCTTCCGGATCCATGATCTTCCGGTGGACACGGTCTCCGACCGTGGTCCTCAGTTCTCATCCCGGTTCTGGAAGGCATTCTGCACCTTCATTGGGTCGTCGGCCAGCCTGTCCTCCACCAGCAACTCATGTGGGTAAAATACGCACGCAACACCCTCCCCTACTCAGCCCCTGGTCTCTCGCCTTCGAGTGTTCGATGGGTTATCAGCCCCCGCTCTTCCCTGAGCAAGAAGAAGAGGTCAACATACCCTCGGCCCAGATGTTCGTCCGCCGCTGTCGCCGTACCTGGAAGAGAGTCCGGTCTGCTCTTCTCAAGACCACCTCCAGGTATCGACGACAGACGGAGCGCCACCGGACCCCGGCTCCCCGTTATCGTCTTGGGCAGAGGGTATGGCTGTCCACTTGGTATCTGCCCCTTCGGGTGAAGTCCCACAAACGTTGCCCCCGTTTTTTATCGGCCCTATCCCTATCTTTTAGATCCATAGCCCCTCTGCTGTTCGTCTTCTGTTGCCCCGCACCCTCCGTATTCACTTTTCATGTATCAATGATTAAACCTCTGTCTCACAGCCTTCTGTCTCCTCTTTCTCATACTCCTGTTTCTCTCTAGCCCCAGTTTTTCTAGTTTTTACGGTGTTGACCACTCTGCCTGCCCTGACCCTGAACCTACCTGCCGTTCTGTACCTTACTGACTCTGCCCTGGATTACCGACCTCTGCCTGCCCTTGACATTTACATTACATTTACATTCACGTCATTTAGCAGACGCTCTTATCCAGAGCGACTTACAAATTGGTGCATTCACCCTATAGCCAGTGGGATAACCACTTTACAATTTATTTATTTTTAGGGGGGGGGGGCGGGGTAGAAGGATTACTTTATCCTATTCCTTAAAGAGGTGGGGTTTCAAATGTCTCCGGAAGGTGGTGAGTGACTCCGCTGTCCTGGCGTCGTGAGGGAGCTTGTTCCACCATTGGGGAGCCAGAGCAGCGAACAGTTTTGACTGGGCTGAGCGGGAACTATACTTCCGCAGAGGAAGGGGAGCCAGCAGACTAGAGGTGGATGAACGCAATGCCCTCGTTTGGGTGTAGGGACTGATCAGAGCCTGAAGGTACGGAGGTGCCGTTCCCCTCACAGCTCCATAGGCAAGCACCATGGTCTTGTAACAGATGCGAGCTTCAACTGGAAGCCAGTGGAGTGTGCGGAGGAGCGGGGTGACGTGAGAGAACTTGGGAAGGTTGAACAACAGACGGGCTGCGGCATTCTGGATGAGTTGTAGGGGTTTAATGGCACAGGCAGGGAGCCCAGCCAACAGCGAGTTGCAGTAATCCAGACGGGAGATGACAAGTGCCTGGATTAGGACCTGTGCCGCTTCCTGTGTAAGGCAGGGTCGTACTCTCCGAATGTTGTAGAGCATGAACCTGCAGGATCGGGTCACCGCCTTGATGTTAGCGGAGAAAGACATGGTGTTGTCCAGGGTCACGCCAAGGCTCTTCGCACTCTGGGAGGAGGACACAACGGAGTTGTCAACCGTGATGGCGAGATCATGGAACGGGCAGTCCTTCCCCGGGAAGAAGAGCAGCTCCGTCTTGCCAAGGTTCAGCTTGAGGTGGTGATCCGTCATCCATACTGATATGTCTGCCAGACATGCAGAGATGCGATTCGCCACCTGGTTATCAGAAGGGGGAAAGGAGAAGATTAGTTGTGTATCGTCAGCGTAGCAATGATAGGAGAGGCCATGTGAGGATATGACAGAGCCAAGTGACTTGGTGTATAGCGAGAATAGGAGAGGGCCTAGAACTGAGCCCTGGGGGACACCAGTGGTGAGAGCACGTGGTGCGGAGACAGCTTCTCGCCACGCCACTTGGTAGGAGCGACCGGTCAGGTAGGACGCAATCCAAGAGTGAGCCGCGCCGGAGATGCCCAGCTCGGAGAGGGTTGAGAGGAGGATCTGATGGTTCACAGTATCAAAGGCAGCAGACAGGTCTAGAAGGACAAGAGCAGAGGAGAGAGAGTTAGCTTTAGCAGTGCGGAGAGCCTCCGTGACACAGAGAAGAGCAGTCTCAGTTGAATGACCAGTCCTGAAACCTGACTGGTTTGGATCAAGAAGGTCATTCTGAGAGAGATAGCAAGAGAGTTGGCTAAAGACGGCACGCTCAATAGTTTTGGAAAGAAAAGAAAGAAGGGATACTGGTCTGTAGTTGTTGACATCAGAGGGATCGAGTGTTGGTTTTTTGAGAAGGGGTGCAACTCTCGCTCTCTTGAAGACGGAAGGGACATAGCCAGCGGTCAAGGATGAGTTGATCAGCGAGGTGAGGTAGGGGAGAAGGTCACCGGAGATGGTCTGGAGAAGAGAGGAGGGGATGGGGTCAAGCGGGCAGGTTGTTGGGCGGCCTGCAGTCACAAGTCGCGAGATTTTATCTGGAGAGAGAGGGGAGAAAGAAGTCAAAGCATAGGGTAGGGCAGTGTGAGCAGGACCAGTAGTGTCATTAGACTTAACAAACGAGGATCGGATGTCGTCAACCTTCTTTTCAAAGTGGTTGACGAAGTCATCCACAGAGAGGGGGGGGGGGGGGGGGGGGAGGATTCAGCAGGGAGGAGAATGTGGCAAAGAGCTTCCTAGGGTTAGAGGCAGATGCTTGGAATTTAGAGTGGTAGAAAGTGGCCTTAGCAGCAGAAACAGATGAAGAAAATGTAGAGAGGAGGGAGTGAAAAGATGCCAGGTCCGCAGGGAGTCTAGTTTTCTTCCATTTTCGCTCAGCTGCCCGGAGCTCTGTTCTGTGAGCTCGCAATGAGTCATCAAGCCAAGGAGCTGGAGGGGAGGACCGAGCCGGCCGAGAGGATAGGGGACACAGAGAGTCAAAGGATGCAGAAAGGGAGGAGAGGAGGGTTGAGGAGGCAGAATCAGGAGATTGGAGGGAGAAGGATTGAGCAGAGGGAAGAGATGATAGGATGGAAGAGGAGAGAGTAATGGGAGAGAGAGAGCGAAGGTTGCGGCGGCGCATTACCATCTGTGTAGGGGCAGAGTGAGTAGTGTTGGAGGAGAGCGAGAGAGAAAAGGATACAAAGTAGTGGTCGGAGACATGGAGGGGAGTTGCAGTGAGATTAGTAGAAGAGCAGCATCTAGTAAAGATGAGGTCAAGCGTATTGCCTGCCTTGTGAGTAGGGGGGGACGGTGAGAGGGTGAGGTCAAAAGAGGAGAGGAGTGGAAAGAAGGAGGCAGAGAGAAATGAGTCAAATGTAGACGTAGGGAGGTTGAAATCCCCCAAAACTATGAGGGGTGAGCCATCCTCAGGAAAGGAACTTATCAAGGCGTCAAGCTCATTGATGAACTCTCCAAGGGAACCTGGAGGGCGATAGATGACAAGGATATTAAGCTTAAATGGGCTAGTGACTGTGACAGCATGGAATTCAAATGAGGAGATAGACAGATGGGCTAGGGGAAAAATTGAGAATGTCCACTTGGGAGAGATGAGGATTCCTGTGCCACCACCCCTCTGACCAGATGCTCTCGGGGTATGCGAGAACACATGGTCAGACGAGGAGAGAGCAGTAGGAGTAGCAGTGTTTTCAGTGGTAATCCATGTTTCCGTCAGCGCCAGGAAGTCGAGGGACTGGAGGGTAGCATAGGCTGGGATGAAGTCAGCCTTGTTGGCAGCAGAATGGCAGTTCCAGAGGCTGCCTGAGACCTGGAACTCCAGGTGTGTGGTGCGTGCAGGGACCACCAGGTTAGAGAGGCAGCAGCCACGCGGTGTGAGGCGTTTGTGTAGCCTGTGCGGAGAGGAGAGAGCAGGGATAGGCAGAGGCATAGTTGACAGGCTGTAGCAAATGGCTACAATAATGCAGAGGAGATCGGAATGAAATGAACAAAACATCTGGGAAAGGAGAGAGCGGGGCCTCCCTCACCACAACTCCCAAATATAACTCTCCCAACTTCCACCTCAGAAACTATAATTGTTTCACTGAAACACCCGAATAAAACTCTCCCAACTTCCACTTTAGAAATTAGAATTGTTGTAAACTACAGCGGTTCAATGTTTCAAGGAATAGACTCAACTTAGTTTATTCAGCTAGCTAACTATGACGACATAGCTAACTAGCATGCTAGCATCCAATAACACACGGTTTAGCACCAATACTTGGTTACAACAAACTACCAATAGTGTGTTAACACACAAAACAGATAATTCGTGTCCGTGTCTAGTTCCTTTCATAACGCAGCAATAATTAAACGTTGGCTAGCTAGCACAAAGATATTGTATTTAGCTGCTACAGTACTGCTAGCTGGTAGTGTTGGCTAGCTAGCAATGGCTGCTGTGTTGACTTTGTTTGAAAAACGGCGTCGCTGCGAACGAATGTAGCTGGCTAAAATTATATTGTATTTAGTTGCTATAGTACTGCTAGCTGGTAGCGTTGACCTATCGTCTGCCTGCCCCCTGTTTTGTTAATCAACATCTGTGATTCGAACTGTCTGCATCTGGGTCTTATCCTGAGTTCTGATAGAGACGGACGTAGCAGGAAAACAACGTGATTAAAAGGGAGGAACATACAGTGATTAAAGGAAAGGACATTTATTCAACTGTGAAGACAAACCTTTTAATTAAAACTGCTAAATGAGCTAATTTAGGATGAAACTTCTGTGAGTGAAGTGAATGAAGATCACGTGACTGAGGAAACCATTGCCGTGGTTGAGGACAATATTGAAGTGAGTGATGTCCGTAATTGTTGGAAACGTTGGACAGTTTAATGAAAGTATTGAGCAGTGGATCTCATATACAGAACGGTTTGAATATGTTCATCAGGAATTTAGTGGGTTCATCTAACAATCCTAATCACCAGTTGATACATTTTAATCTCATACTCAGGGTATACCTTCCACCTAGAAAACATAATTTAATAAAAATCACAACCGCTCCTCTGTGTGATCTATGTAATCAAGGTGCCTTGGGCTCCTTTAATCATATGTACTGGGAGTGACCAGGAGGACATGTTTTGGAAAGAGGTATCCTCATACCTTGTTCCCCAAACTGTTATTACTGAATGATAATTCACCACTGTCATTACAGCAAAGACATATAATGTTGTCAGGTTTGGAACTAAGATGGCAACCACCACACCTCATTGGATCAGAACTTTTATAGATATAATTTATTTAGAACTATCCACTGCTAGGTTCCATGGGGCTAGCCAAACAACAATAAACAGCTGGTTATCTGTAGCTGAAATCATAAAAGTGTGTTTTTTACCCAACAGATTGCCCATTCACTAACATGTTCATGCAAGTGTGTGCCTTACAGATTGTATCACAACTTAATTTTGTATTTAACTTCATGGAGATCAGGTTGGGTGGGTTGGGGTGATTCCATTAGGGGTTGGAGGGTGGGTTGGGGTGGTCCCAGGAGGGGTTGAAGGGTGGGTTGGGGTGGTCCCAGGAGGGGTTGGAGGGTGGGTTGGGGTGGTCCCAGGCGGGGTTGGGGTGGTCCCAGGAGGGGTTGGGGGTGGGTTGGGGTGGTCCCAGGAGGGGTTGGAGGGTGGGTTGATGCAGCTCAGGTGGGCGATTGTACAGTACCAGTCAAAAGTTGGCTGGTAACTCTAATGAACTTATCCTCTGCAGCAGAGGTAACTCTGGGTCTTTCCTTTGGCGGTCCTCATGAAAGCCAGATCATAGCGCTTGATGGATTTTGCAACTGCACTGGAAGAACCTTTTGAAGTTCTTGACATTTTCCGGATTGACTGACCTTCATATCTTAAAGTAATGGACTTTTGTTACTCTTTGCTTATTTTTGCTATTCTTGCCATAACATGGACTTGGTATTTTACCAAATAGGGCTATCTTCTGTATACCACCCCTACCTTGTCACAACACAACTGATTGGCTCAAACGCATTAAGAAGGAAAGAAATTCCACAAATTCACTTTTAAGAAGGCACACCTGTTAATTGAAATGCATTCCAGATGACTACCTCATGAAGCTGGTTGAGAGAATGCCAAGAGTGTGCAAAGCTGTCATCAAGGCAAAGGGTGGCTACTTTGAAGAATCTCAAATATAAAATATATTTTGATTTGTTTAACACTTTTTTGGTTACTACATGATTCCATATGTGTTATTTCATAGTTTTGATATCTTCACTGTTATTCTACAATGTCGAAAATAGTCAAAATAAAGAAAAACCCTTGAATGAGTAGGAGTGTCCAAACTTTTGACTGTTTCACGGAATCATGGCTCTCTCCGGATATACTGTCCCCGTCCATAAAGCCAGCTGGGTTCTCAATACATCATGCAGATGGGAATAATATATTATATATATATTCCATATTCTCTCCATATATTCTATTGAATCTGTCGACAACATTCTAACTGAAAGGTACACTGTATTTAAAGGGATGGCCGAAGATAAATGCGCTAAAAACCCCATTGAATGAAAACTCCACGAGAAAATCTGTTGGCCAGCAAGTGGGAGGGTTTTCAGCTGTTGGATGACGTTTATTCAGAGGTAGCCACACCTGCAGAGAAGTCTGAATACCAAATACTGAGAATTCCTACGTCGGGATCAGGCCCTAAATTAAGTGAGTTAACGTTCTAATGTGAATGATGATGATTTCTAATATTGTGTCTGGTTTCATCCATCAGATGCCTGTGATCTCACACTGGACCCAAACACAGCATACAGATATCTATCTCTGTCTGAGGAGAACAGAAAGGTGACATGTAGGAGGATGATGAAGCAGCCGTATCCTGATCACCCAGAGAGATTTATGGACCGTGGAAATGTGCTTTGTAGAGAGGGTCTGACTGGGCGCTGTTACTGGGAGGCAGAGTGGAGTGGAAGCGATTCTTACATAGGAGTGACATATAAAGGAATCAGCAGGATAGGTAAGCATAGAGACTGTGGGCTTGGATACAATGACAAGTCCTGGAGTCTGTTCTGCCCTAAAAACATTTTCAGGCACAATAATGAGTCCACTACCATAGACGTCCCCTCCTCCAGCTCCCACAGAGTAGGAGTGTATCTGGACTGGCCAGCCGGCACTCTGTCCTTCTACAGAGTCTCCTCTGACACACTGACCCACCTGTACACATTCCACTCCACATTCACTGAGCCCCTCTATCCAGGGTTTTATGTTTGGTATGAGGGCACCTCAGTGTCCCTGTGTCAAACATAACATGATGTTTCACTCTGATCATGGTCATGTTCAGTAAGACACACTGGAGCAACAATGTAGAATATCTCTCTAGTGTGTAAACATATGATTGTAAATATTCATGAATAAACACCATAGAAGTTGACAGACATTGTCAACTAGAGACATTCATTAATATAATGAATCACCACACTGTGTTGTAAAAACTGGTTTCATTTATAAATCATTGATCTTGTTGTTATTGGGCTTCTTGGTGTACTTAAAGGACATTTTTCACCAGAACCACTAATTAATGCTGAAAGGTTCAGGTTCCACAGGAGACATCAGGAAGAGGGAGAATCAGTAACAATGTTTGCTGCTGCATTAAAGAAACTACCAGAACACTGAGTTTAATGCTGTTCTAAATGACATCATTAGAGACAGACTAGTATGTGGGCTACGGAGTGAAGCTACACAAAAGAGACTGTTGACTGAAAGTCATCTGACCTTGGCAAAGGACATTGAAATCAGTGTGTCCATGGAACTAGCTGCTAAAGAGGCTCACCAGTTGAGTTCATCAGGAACTTAGTGGGTTCATCTAACAATCCTAATCATCAGCTGATACATTGTAATCTCACACACAGGGTAAACCTTCCACCTAGAAAACATAATTTAATGAACATATTAACCTCTCTTCTGTGTGATCTATGTAATCAAGGTGCCTTTGGCTCCTTTATGCATATTCATATGTAGCAAATAACTATTGACAGCTGGTTACCATAAAATAACTACTGCAGTGGGTTTTACCCAACAGATTGCCCATTCATGATCATTTAGTGCAAATGTGTACCTTACTGATTTTATTATAATAATTGTATTTACCTGCAATAACTAGTTTCCATAATATACTGATATATATTTTAACAGTATTCTGTCTCTAGCTGTATAATCATTCCTGCTGCTATTTGTTCTGATATATATTTTAACAGTATTGTGTCTCTAACTGTATAATCATTCCTGCTGCTATTTTTTCTGATATATATATTTTAACAGTATTGTGTCTCTAGCTGTATAACCATTCCTGCTGCTATTTGTTCTGATATACACTACCGTTCAAAAGTTTGGGGTCACTTTGAAATGTCCTTGTTTTCGAAAGAAAAGCAATTTTTTTGTCCATTAAAATAACATCAAATTGATCAGAAATACAGTGTAGACATTGTTAATGTTGTAAATGGCTATTGTAGCTGGAAACGGCTGATTTTTAATGGAATATCTACATAGGCGTACAGAGGCCCATTATCAACAACCATCAGTCCTGTGTTCCAATGGCACGTTGTGTTTGCTAATCCAAGTTTATCATTTTAAAAGGCTAATTGATCATTAGAAAACCCTTTGCAATTATGTTAGCACAGCTGAAAACTGTTGTGCTGATTGAAGAAGCAATAAAACTGGCCTTCTTGAGACTAGTTGAGTATCTGGAGCATCAGCAATTGTAGGTTCGATTACAGCCTCAAAATGGCCAGAAACAAATAACTTTCTTCTAAAACTTGTCAGTCTATTCTTTGTTCTGAGAAATGAAGGCTATTCCATGTTCTGTTTCATCTCAGCCGTCTCCACACCCTGATAAAAGTGTTTTATTGGTATCTTCCACTAGATGGCAGTAAACACCTGCTGTAACTAGACTACGACTATGTGTTCGGTTTCATACATGCAGTTTCCCAGAGGAGGAGTGCTGATCTAGGATCAGGTCCCCCCTGTCCATCTAATCTGTTTCATTATGATCTAAAAGGCAAAACTGATCCCAGATCAGTACTCCTACTCTTTATGAATACTGTCACAGGTGACTCCTCAAGATGAGGCTCATGATTTAAAAGTTATATTCTTTAAGAATCAATTAATATCATTAAATGAACTGCTTTGCCATGAACAGATCTGTGAGGTCTTAACTTAAAGGTACTATATAGACCTTATGGTTATTTAAATGGGGTTGAACATTCATCCCATCAGATTGTGTAACGGATTTTAGGAGTTCAGAAAAATACTGACTGACCTCACCCTCTCTGACCTCACCCTGCTGAAACACACTCAAGTAAAGACCACATAGCTACAGTTATACGCTTGTCAGGTTTTATCCACTTTTACAGCCAATGTATGGACTGGTATCCATATGAATCAGTGGAATATACTGACTAGTTAACCACCTCCCAATAAGGGTTCAGCAAATCTATTTTATTGGTCACATACACATATTTAGCAGATGCTATGGAGGGTGTAGTAAAATGCTTGTGTTCCTAGCTCAGTGCAGTAATATCTAACAATACACAACAATACACACAGATCTAAAAAGGAAAACAATGGAATTAAGAAATATAGAATATTAGGAGGACATCAAGCATACAGCACTAAACAGACAGACATCTCAGGACATCAACAACTCCTGGGGGGCATATCAACATTCTACGTGGACTTCCTCTCCTTGTCTCCTCTCCTTGTCTCCTCTCCTTCATCTCAACTACTTGAGAGAACTGGACAGGTGAAAGCAATGTTTCCACACCTAGTACTCATTTCCTGAGTGGCGCAATGGTCTAAGGCACTGCATCACAGTGCTAACTGTGCCACTAGAGATCATGGTTCGAATCCAGGCTCTGTCGCAGCCGGCCGCGACCGGGAGACTCATGGGCGGTGCACAATTGGCCCAGCGTCGTCCAGGGTAGGGGAGGGAATGGCCGGCAGGGATGTAGCTCAGTTGATAAAGCATGGTGTTTGCAACGCCAGGGTTGTGGGTTCGATTCCCACGGGGGGCCAGTATAAAAAAATATGTATTCACTAACTGTAAGTCGCTCTGGATAAGAGCGTCTGCTAAATGACTAAACATGTAAAAAGAATGTACTATCTTAAGGGGCCAAGACAAATGCGCTGTAAGACGTCGGTACCCAGGTGATAATGTGTCTCTCTCCTCACTGGTTGAATGATGCCAATGGATGAACGGGCGATGGAAACGGATAATGGGGCACGTTACTTTACAATTACATTTGAATGAACTGAACGATGAGGAGGGTGATATTTATTTAGAACAATGGTGTAATGATGATGAAGAATTGTGGGTGTTGTGGGTGGTCTACTTATTTTATAAGAAAGGCTGGAAAGGGTATGTAATCTCCCCTCAGAGAGAATCAAATCAGACCCTGAGTACAATGTACAACATCTGTAGTTCACAATGGCAAGCCGAACCAAACGAATGGACGCTGACAGCATTGCAGATGTTACAGAATTTCGATGAGCTGGAGTCTAATGAAGGATTGGATATTAAGCCTGGAATCAAACATGCTGATGACATTGTAGGGTCTTCATCTGATGCTGACTTTGAGCCTCAGATGGCCGAGCCTGGAGGAAGAAGAACCAGAACAGACCTACCTGAGACAGAGGAGGAAGAAGAACCAGAACAGGCCTACCTGAGACAGAGGAGGAAGAAGAACCAGAACAGGCCAACCTGAGACAGAGGAGGGAGAAGAACCAGAACAGGCCTACCTGAGACAGAGGAGGAAGAAGAACCAGAACAGGCCTACCTGAGACAGAGGAGGAAGAAGAACCAGAACAGGCCTACCTGAGACAGAGGAGGAAGAACCAGAACAGGCCTACCTAAGACAGAGGAGGAAGAAGAACCAGAACAGGCCTACCTGAGACAGAGGAGGCAGCCAAAGCAGGGCCGGCTCTTGCCTTTTGGGGGCCCTGAGCAAGATTTGGTTGGGGGGGGGGGGGCTCCCAAGATTTCTTGAGTTATCGTAATTAATTCAGACTATTTTGAGGAAGTGTATACTGGCTACGGCGTCTCAAAATGGACAAACAGTACTATTGCCGCTCTTTTCAAATTTTTCAAGCGAAGGTCTTTTAAGGTCTTCTTAAGTGAGTATTCTAGAACACTCGTTGGGTTTGGCTAGCAGAGTTCAGCGCCAGCCGAACTGAAGCATTATTCATGAGATTGATTCATGAGTTAAAACACGGTTAAGGCCACAATACAGGGTCCCATACAATCAATAAATGACTCTTGTTTTCATATCTTTTCACCGATATTTATTTATGTAATTCATCCTTTACAATTGTTTCTGCACTATTTATCAAGCTTTGGCACTCATGTTTACAGCAAATAATATGACCGTGAGCCTTGCGGGTTGATATAATTCTCTTTTACGTTTTACTTTGTAAAAAGAAGCTGTTACTGGACTGTATTACTTACTATAACTCTATTACTAATCACATCTATAAATACTATTTATCAAATGTATTACATTGTCATGTTTTTATTGTATGGGAAACGAAAATATGCTACATGTTTCAGTAGGCCTTTGTAGAATATTATATAACGTCTAATCCTGAACGCTGATTGGTTATAATATAAAACATATCCTTACATGCATTTTATGTACTTCTAAATATACAACTATTCAAAATAAGTAACAAAATATTCTTAAGACATGACTGCATTCAATCAAGCAATATATATTTTTTAGATGGTATTTATTTAGATTGATAACAACCCAGTAGATGAATCTGATGCGTATGCTAAAGGAGATGCCCAACAACGTCCCCTACTGAAGTCTGAACGGTCTGTAATACAGTGCCTTCAGAAAGTATTCACACCCCTTGAATTTTTCCACATTTTGTTGTTACACAGCCTGAATTTAAAATTGATTAAATTGAGATTTTGTGTCACTGGCCTACACACAATACTCCATAATGTCAAAGTGGAATAATGTTTTAGAAATTAATTTAAAACGAAAGCTGAATTGTCTTGAGTCAACAAGTATTCAACCCCTTTGTTATGGCAAGCCTAAATAAGTTCAGGAGTAAAACTGTCCTTAACAAGACACATAATAAGTTCCATGGACTCACCTGTGTGCAATAATAGTGTTTAACAGGATTTCTGAATGACAACCTCATCTCTGTATACCACATATAAAATTATCTGTAAGGTCCCTCAGTCGAGCAGTGAATTTCAAACACAAATTCAACCACAAAGACCAGGGAAGTTTTCCAAAGCCTCGCAAAGAAGGGCACCTATTAGTAGATGTGTAAAAATAAAATAAAAAGCAGAATATTTCTTTGAGCATGGTGAAGTTATTAATTACACTTTGGATGGTGTGTCACTACAAAGATACAGGCGTCCTTCTTAACTCAGTTGCCGGTGAGGAAGGAAACCGCTCAGGGATTTCACCATGAGGCCAATGGTAACTTTAAAACAGTTAGAGTTGAATGGCTGTGATAAGAGAAAACTGAGGATAGATCAACAACATTGTAGTTACTCCATAACACTAACCTAATTGACAGAGTGAAAAGAAGCCTGTACAGAATACATTCGCATTTCAGTCATTTAGCAGGTAGCTATTGTCCCCCGTGGGAATCAAACCCACAACCCTGGCATTGCAAGCACCTTGCTCTACCAACTGAGCCACACGGGACACAAATATTACAAAACATGCATCCTGTTTGCAATAAAGCACTAAAGTAAAACTGCTAAAAAATGTGGCAAAGAAATTCACTTTATGTCCTGAATAAAAAGTGTTATGTTTGGGGCAAATCCAACACAACACATCACTGAGTGCCACTGTTTTCTTGGTGGTGGCTGCATCATGTTATGGGTCTGCTTGTCATCGACGAGGACTAGGGAGTTTTGGGGGGATAAAAAGAAACGGAATAGAGCTAAGCACAGGCAAATTCCTAGAGGAAAACCTGCTTCAGACTGCTTTCCAACAGACACTGGGAGACAAATTCACTTTTCAGCAGGACAATAACCTAAAATACAAGGCAAAATATACACTGGAGTTGCTTACCAAGACGACATTGAATGTTCCTGAGTGGCTTAAAATCTATTGAAAATCTATGTCAAGACCTGGAAATGGCTGTCTAGCAATGACCAACAACCAACTTGACAGAGCTGTGTATCGACTAAGGGGTGTGAATACGTATCTACATTTGATATTTCTGTATTTCTTTTTCAATACATTTGCAAACATTTCAAAAAAACTTGTTTTCACTTTGTCATTGTGGGATATTGTGTGTAGCTCTGCTCTGCTCACCCAACACACCTGTGCAGGATTACTAATCAGCACACCTGCAAGACATTCCCTAATCAAATGACTGGCCCAAGAGTGCAGGCTGGACCTCACTCAGGTGGAGCAGTTAGGAAGACAGCCACAGCAGGCCGACTCTCCCACTTAAACTGTGTTTCGCTTTCCTTCTACTGACTCCTCAGGAGAGTTCTGGACTCTGCCAGTGAGGCCACGCCCCCACAAGAGACTACAGGTGGCCGCCATCTTTAACCCCCCTCCTGCCTGAACGTCTTGTGGACTAGAGCGCCAGTTAACCCCCCTCCTGCCTGAACGTCTTGTGGACTAGAGTGCCGGAGACACTAAAAGCATCTGAAACTTTTGTTGTGTCCGGCACACCCCACTCTTCCTGACACCACCATTCTCTTCTCTAGCAAATAAAACATCTATCTTCTGTATTAAGCTTGTAACATCAGCACAGCAGCCTCTGCTTCAGAGAGGGGAGGGGCAGGTAGCCTAAATAATAATAATATGCCATTTAGCAGACGCTCTTATCCAAAGCGACTTACAGTCATGTGCGCATACATTTTTACATATGGTTGGTCCCGGGGATCGAACCCACTACCCTGGCGTTACAAGCGACATGCTCTACCAATTGAGCTACAGCTAAACACACCCACTGGTAAATACTTTCAGCTGGCAGGCAGACACTGGAATAAGTTGGAGTGACAGAGTGAGGGCTTTGCATAAGCACTTTATAGCGTTTTTTTGTGGGACTCGTAAAATAACACTTTTTAACCAGTTGTTTTTAAAATAACAGTTCTGTTCTGGAACAGTAGCGATCACTTTCGTTCTCGGTTCTGTTGCTGTTCCTTGAAAACATTTTTTTCTGGTTTTCGGTTCTGTTGATCTTGCTTCCTCTCGACTAACAATTATTTTCATTGTTAGAGCGGCCAATGGAGTTTCTGGTCAATAGATCGGTTTTCATCCAATATTCGAAAGGTTTCCATGCGAATATTCTAAAATCTGCATAAAACAATATGCGCATTTTCCCTCAAACTGATTTTTTGTGGATAAAAGACTGTACATGATAACGTAATTACTTTTGTGGTTAAATTCCCATGTACCACATGAAAAACACAAGTTAAATGGGTTTCCATCGCATCTTCAACTCTACTGATGGTTTTGTCACTAAAGCTGTTGCATTATATAGCAAATGTGCCCACTCTGGCCATGACACATGCCAACAACTCACAGATACAGTGTGGGTATGGCTATATCGATATTATTTGTATTTCACAAATGGCAGCTAAGCATCGATCATCATGTTAGCTGAATAAGACCCTTAATATTTATTGGAAAGGAGCATCAAGCTCGTCACCTTGCACTTTCACCAACCTGTGTTCATCACAACTTATTTCATCTGTAGCCTAATAAACTGCATGCTTTCCCGAGTCGTAGTGGGAGGACCACGCAACATATCGCGTGACTCCATGTTTACTTCGATATGATGGTTATAGTGTATTATCAGTGCTTAATTTGATCCGGATCCTG
This sequence comes from Coregonus lavaretus, assembly GCF_964263955.1. Taxonomy (NCBI): domain Eukaryota; kingdom Metazoa; phylum Chordata; class Actinopteri; order Salmoniformes; family Salmonidae; genus Coregonus; species Coregonus lavaretus. The sequence goes on from NC_139989.1 coordinate 75,353,330, forward strand.
CCGGGAACAGGATCCGGCACCTCTCCGTTTTGGACTGTTTCGTTCAGGAACCTATTTGGCCGGATCCGGTACCTCTCCTGGCATGAAAGATAATTGTCACTTTTAGCAATGTAAAAATTCTAATAATCTCTCCCAGAACTCTCTCTGCTCTGACAGACATGAGCCTCCAACTCTCATCTCTCCAGCATTGCACATCATTTATAGAGCCACGCCAAGGGTTCTGGAGGAGCTGCAGCTCGCCTGATCAATTCAAATACATTTTACAAAGTTATAGAATTACTGCTGTCTGTTCAGAAATACATGAAATAATTCAAAATAGCCTACTACACCATGAGAAAGCCTAAAATGTAGTCACAGAGGATAAATAGCTTATTTTAAAAATAACCTAGGCCCCGTGTAGCTCAGTTGGTAGAGCATGGTGTTTACAACGCCAGGGTTGTGGGTTCGATTCCCACGGGGGGCCAGTATGAAAATGTATGCACTCACTAACTGTAAGTCGGTCTGGATAAGAGCGTCTGCTAAATGACTAAAATGTAAATGGAGTGTAGCACAATAACAAGCCATACTGTGGGGAACGCACGGCAAATCTGTCAGAGAAACTTTAAAACATTTTTAGGACTATAATTTCCTCCTCATATTGTAGCATACAACATGTCTAGACACACCCAGGCATAGGCTATTGATGGATTCAAGTTCGTTTTCATTGATCTCAGATTCTCAGTTTTTCAGTGTCAAAAATAGCCTGTCATTTCGATCATTTGCGCTTTCAAGACAAATGGGAACTCGGGAAAAAATGAGGTAGAATCATGACATCAGTGGTCTTCAAATCAGGAAAGTCAGAGCTCTAGAAAGAGGCCAGAAATCCGAGTTGGATGACCGTTTAAAACAGATGTTTCCAGTCAGAGCTCTAGAAAGAGGCCAGAATTCCCAGTAGGATGACCGTTTAAAACAAATGTTTCCAGTCGGAGCTCTGGAAAGAGGCCAGAATTTCCAGTTGGATGACAGTTTAAAACAAATGTTTCCAGTCGGAGCTCGTTTTTTCCCCATTTCCCAGTTGTCTTGAACTCATTAAAGTAAAATGACGTGGAATTGCATGAATGCGTTTATAAAAGGGCAAATTGCTAAAACACTAAAACCCATTGGCTGAACAAAGTTATCAGTTGCCTGGACTCATTTAGCTAATTATGCAGTCTGTTGTCAATACCTTAAACCATTTCACATGGTAAAACACAATATGCAGATCTCACTTAGACTTTTCAGCAAAACTCTAAACACGTTCTCATTCTCCAAACACATTCTGCACTCTAATGCACATGTCATCCATACTGGTAAACACAAGAGGCAACAATCAAACACAAATAGAGAACACATGTCATTGATTGAACACAACCACTCAAAATGGATTTAACCTGTTTCAAATGATGCGACACAACCAATATAAGGCAGTTCAGAGAGCAAACAGGTTGTTGAAGGTGGGAAGGAGAAAGTCTGAGAATGGATAGAAGAAACAATGTGAGAGGACGAGGACGAGTGCGTATGCCAGGTGGGCGATGAGGAGGAAGAGGAGGAGGAGGGCAAGAAAGAGGAAGAGGAGGACGAAGAGGAAGAGGAAGACAAAGAGTGGAAATATCTGATGAAATTCGAGCAACAGTCATAGACCATGTTCTTGTCCATGGACTGACAATGAGGGAAGCAGGACTTAGAATGCAACCCAATTTGAGCCAATGTTCTGTGTCCACCATAGTAAGGACATTCAGAGAAGAGAACAGGTACAGTGTACTACTGTAGTTTTGTAATTGCAAATTTACTGTACTACACTATATGCAGCTGTTTCAATAGACGTTTGTAAAGTGAATCACTGTATGTATTGTACTGCATGAATATGTTTTGTAACTGCACAACTACTTTTTGTAGAATTGCAAGGCTGCCACATGCAGGTGGAAGGACAGCTATATTCACTCGGGAGCAAGAGGCCGTTATAGTTGGCATGGTCCTTCAAGATAATGCAATACGACTCAGAGAAATCCAGGAACGGGTGATACAAGACAACACACACTTCCAGGGAATCGACAGTGTGAGCATTTCCACAATGGACCGTGTCCTCCGTCGTAACAGGATGCGAATGAAACAAGTATACAGAGTACCTTTTGAGCACAACTCACCAAGGGTGAAAGAACTGCGAGCTCAGTATGTGCAAGTAAGTGTACATTCAGAAACATTTACTGTAATCCAGATTGTCTACAGTACTAACACATACTATGTGAATTACATTACTCTTCAGTACATCCAATGTATGTGAATCAGAAGTGCATACAGTAGGCCTAATTGTACTCTACAGTATAGCACTGTCTCTGGACCACTTACAAAATCCTACATACAGTATATTGTATTTCTACACAGACAATATTTGACTACTTGGAATCCTTGGACAGACCCCATGAGTTCATCTTTGTCGATGAATCAAGGCTTCAATCTAACAAAGAGGAGAAGGGAGAGGCCCGAAACATGATTGGACAGCGGGCCGTTGTTGAAGTCCCTGGTCAACGAGGTGGCGATGTCACAATCTGTGCTGCTATCGGCAACCATGGCGTTCTACATCACCATGTTACACTCGGGCCATATAACACCCTGCACCTTCTAAGATCTATTGCCAATCTAAGAGATATTTTATTTGAGCAGCAGGTTCAAGAGCAGCAGGGTCAAGAGCTAAATGAGAATCCCATTCCCACCTATGTGATCGTGTGGGACAATGTCAGTTTCCACCGAGCTGCTCCGGTAAGGGAATGGTTTAACATCAACGGTCAGTTTATGAACTTGTACCTCCCTTCATACACGCCTTTCCTGAATCCGATTGAGGAGTTTTTCTCCTCTTGGAGATGGAAAGTGTATGATAGACAACCCTACACCAGAGTAAATCTGCTGCAAGCCATGGATTTAGCCTGTGGTGATACAGGTGAGGAATCATGTCAGGGCTGGATACGGCACACAAGAGGCTTCTTCCCACGTTGCCTCAGGAGGGACAATATTGCTTGTGATGTGGACGAAGTGCTCTGGCCTGACCCAGCCCAAAGACAAGAAGAAGCACATTGATCACATGTTTACTCCTTTGATTTGTGTCCCTTTTAGTATTGTATACTGTAGTACAGTGCATTGTAGGCTGTATACTGGACAATGGACACATTGTATGGCCCTGAACATTGTGCTTTCCATTTGTTAACAGTACTGACTGCTCAATAGATTTGGACTGGTTGCAGGTTCATATCAACAAAGAACAAGAATTACAGTTTCACAGAGACAAAGGACAAGTTTGTGAGATGCAGGGTACAGTACTGTAAAAATAGGGGTACAAGGAGGAGGAAGAACAAAAAACTAAATTGCAAAGAGCAAAGCAGAGTAGTAATTTCTGATCAATTTTGAGCTACTATGACAGAACATGTTTTCGTTCATCAAAAGACAATGACTGAAAAATATGAAATTTGTTTTGAGTATTAAAATGTACTTCTCCCTGAGAACTGTATGTTTTGAACAATGTGTTTTCTATTTTTCGGTGTATTGTTTACTGACTGCTTGAAAGTGTTTATCATTTTGATCACTTTGTTTATGATTTGAGAGCAGTGTTTGATTTTGAACACAGGTAAAAACTGTTTTAAGGGCGAATGTTTTATTTTGCGAGAGGAGTCAGAGGTTTTGTAAATAGTGCTTGAAGATGAGGTTTTGTGTTTAATGTTTTCAGGAAATGGAGCAAGGTTTCAGAAATTGTGTTTTAGCAATTGAGAACAACTGTAATGCCAAACACCACAGACTACAATTAAAAATGTACTTTCCATAAATATGACCATTTACGTCAAATTAAAGTAATCTCTTTTTCATATATCACTTCTAAACTGACAAATAAACATCAAATATACCTTTTACAAATACATCAGCATGTTTAATACATTTGTTTCAAGCAATAGAGCATATGCTTTGAATACTGGTCTGTAGGGCAAATATGCAGTTTTGGCCAAATTCTCATATCACTTTGCTCAATTTGTCACATCCAAGGCTTTTGTATGGCTGTTGAAATGTGCAGAACAGTAATCAGCTATGCCTGCCCCATATGTACGGCCCTCTTTGAGTTGTTGCTGGTGCTGCTTTACTTTCTTGACTGTGTCATGTGACCTGCGCCTCCCCTTGTCACACTCCATTGAAGCAGCATCAGCTCTCACAACTCCTCTCTGATTGCTTCCAGTGTCACCAAAGTGCTGCCAATACACAATTAGTCCAGCACATTTGATATAGCAGTGGCTCACTCATTTGACATCCTATGATATACAGGTACCATTTTCTGTGCATCCTCTCAATTAAAGAATGTATGGCCTCCATGTTTTTTGCGACTGGGTGGATCTTCACCATTTTCTAGGGCTGGTTGGTACCAGCACCAATGTACACACCTATCCCGTAGTTGGAAGTGAATCCTCTCTTGTTCCAAGAGCCATCAAAGGATCCATGAATGTCTATGATGGCATCCTCATCCTCCTTCAGCAACTCTGCTATGTCTGGGTCTATATCTGCATATTCTAATTAGCTTTGCAGCACTCCCCATTGGCTGTTGCCCTCTCTGAATCTCTGCTACTAAAGTGGGGGGAAAGAGTACTTATTATGATGTCTGTAGACATTACAGTCATAACTGCAGGACTAAATATCAGCATGTTACCCTATGTACATATTAGCATATCAGCATGTAACCCTATGTACATATTAGCATATCAGCATGTTACCCTATGTACATGTTAGCATATCAGCATGTTACCCTATGTACATATTAGCATATCAGCATGTTAACCATATGTACATATTAGCATATCAGCATGTTACCCTATGTACATATTAGCATATCAGCATGTTACCCTATGTACATATTAGCATATCAGCATGCATTTACTTTATTTAAAGCTAATTTCTCAGTAATCCCAGTTGGCTACTAAATATTATTTATACACAGCAAGTCACCTGACAATAATGGGCTACTCTCCCTTTTTATTGACCTGTCACTCTCCTGTCATGTCTCTGATATGAGCTGTGACTCAAGGAAGGAATCCCTAGGACTTTGTTTATTTTCTTTAGAGCTGCATAACCAAGTCCAAGTTCGTGTGCTAGAAGAACCATCCTCACATTTATATAAAATGCCACATCTCCCCTGGAGCCCTCCTGCAGCCTGGAGGAAGTGGAAACACTCCTCCTAAATGCATCACGATCACCTTCTCAGGGTGCACATTCTATCATGACAGAATTACACAATCCCTGGTTGGTGGGGGTCTATGGTGATTTTCAGTCCAGTGTTTAGACACTTAGGGCAAATCAAATAATGTACAAGTTGGTTTCTTTGTGACATGTGGAATAAAAGCCACTGTTGGCTGTCTGTCTGTCTGTCTTTCTGGTTGATCGCTGCTAGCTGTCATCTTCATCTCAACTAATGTGTGTCTCGACGCGCTGCTGCCGGCCTCCTCCTTTTCCTCCTCTACCTGTACTGCCACTGCCTGGATCGGCTGATCAGGCTCATGTTTTCTTTCATTCACTGCTTTTCTCGCATTGGCTAACTGAGATCGACTATTTTTTATCCACATACTGTAGGTATATTCTTCGAGATTTTCTCATTTTGTCTCTCTTTACATGGATTCCTCGCGGGAGATATTTTCAAACAAGGAAGTGCGGCACGTGAGGCGTTTTAACCAATCAGGTTGCCGGAAAGTGCCATTAAATGCCAGTAACCAATCAGGTTGCCGGAAAGTGCCATTAAATGTCAGCAACCAATCGGATGTCAGTAAATACCTCCTTTTTATAATAATAATATGCTATTTAGCAGACGCTTTTATCCAAAGCAACTAACAGTCATATGCGTGCATACATTTATGTGTATGGGTGGTCCCGGGGATCGAACCCACTACCTTGGCGTTACAAGCGCCGTGCTCTACCAGCTGAGCTACAGAGCATCACGTCACAAAGGATATAGCCATGTATGGACTAGTAACGATAGTAACGATCTGCTCCGGAAAACAAGCTGTTGAATTATATATGATTCAACATGGAGAGTTTGAAAAATAGCGGTTGAAGTTCTACATGAAACATGCTAACAAAAAACAACATTTATGCTAGGTGTAGTTGACGGAGTTGGGATAAAATGATACAAACCAAGTATTTATATACATTATTGCCGATGTAATTGTACATTTTATGAAAGTATGGAAGTTATAGTTCCAAAATATCCCAAAATCAGAACATTGACAGATGGAAGCAAAATCCCAATGTTTTGCCTGTGGTGCCTGGCCTTAATATTTTACAATTGGTTTCGATTTATAATGTCCGATTATCAAATGGGCATGAACAGGGTCAGGGGAACAGCTCGACTAGTGAATGGAGGCTGCTTTCCTGCCTGTTCGTTTTTAGTTTTTCAATCATATGCTGTGTATACTCTGGTTATTTCACTCCAAAAATCCACCACTGTTTGAGGAGCATGCAGCCTCTCGCTGCGCGACAGGTGATGTTCCGCCCAAACTCTGTATGCCATGGGCTCTCCAACCCTGTTCCTGCAGCTACCCAGTGCTTCATTTGGGAAACCAGGTGGAATCTGTTTTGGATCATCAATAGTAACATGTTTTCACAAGGAAACATATTTCACTAAACTGTTCACAGCCCTTCTCTCTGCGCGCTCGAAAAATGAATGAAGGATAGAGGGGAGGAGATGGAAACGCACGGTGGTGAGATATTCTGTAGCTAAAAGTAATATGTCATCCTATTAATTATGAACATATTTGTTTTCTTCCTATTACTAGACTATATTAAAATCTAATTATGTAAACCGGAAGGCTAACTCTGTAAGCTGCCCTGCACAATCAATGAACCAACAGCATGGCCTAGGCCTATACGTTCTCTCCCAGACTCATGGATAGGAAGTGTGGAGTGTAACATAAGGTAACCAGTCCATCCAGTATGTATAATAATACAGTCGTCACTCAAAGGTCATTACTAGAATTTGTTTAATTGTGGAGTCAAGGCTAGACCAATTATGTACCGAAGACATCTTAAATATTTTTTCTGTTTTTAATGTTTTTCTGCCGTGTGTAATATGCAGTAGGTTATGTATTGGATAATGGTTCAATCATTATTTTATCATTAGTTTTTTTGGGGCTTGGTCTCATATATAGCCTATGTGTATACATAAACTCTAATATACAACATCCACAACAACCATGTTTTTCACTCAGTTTCAACCTGTTGAACTTCTTTCTTCTAATGGATCAATCACAGTGATGTGAGTTTTAAAAGCACGATGCTGTTTTGATAATAGGGGTTTGATGTGATTTTTGTTGTTGTTGTGTGTGTGTGAGAGAGAGAGAGAGAGAGAGAGAGAGAGAGAGAGAGAGAGAGAGAGAGAGAGAGAGAGAGAGAGAGAGAGAGAGAGAGAGAGAGAGAGAGAGAGAGAGAGAGAGAGAGAGAGAGAGAGAGAGAGAGTGAGAGAGAGAGAGAGTTTGTGTACTGTGGGATTCTTTAATCAGTTTGGCTCATTGGACAGGTCAGAGTCTATGTTTTAAAGTTCTTGAGTGGTTTTTGGCAATACACTGTAGATGTATGTGTTCCTGAGTAGAGAGTGTTCCAGAGTAGAGAGTGTTCCAGAGTAGAGAGTGTTCCATGGTAGGGAGTGTTCCAGAGTAGAGAGTGTTCCAGAGTAGAGAGTGTTCCAGAATAGAGAGTGTTCCAGAGTAGAGAGTGTTCCAGAGTAGAGAGTGTTCCAGAGTAGACAGTGTTCCAGAGTGAGAGAGTGTTCCGGGGTTGAGAGTGTTCCAGGGTAGAGAGTGTTCCAGGGTAGAGAGTGTTCCAGAGTAGAGAGTGTTCCAGAGTAGAGAGTGTTCCAGGGTAGAGAGTATTCCAGAGTAGAGTGTTCCAGAGTGAGACAGTGTTCCAGAGTAGAGAGTGTTCCAGAGTAGAGAGTGTTCCAGAGTAGAGAGTGTTCCATGGTAGAGAGTGTTCCAGGGTTGAGAGTTTTCCAGGGTAGAGAGTGTTCCAGGGTTGAGAGTTTTCCATGGTAGAGAGTGTTCCAGGGTAGAGAGTGTTCCAGGGTAGAGAGTGTTCCAGGGTAGAGAGTGTTCCAGGGTAGAGAGTGTTCCAGAGTAGACAGTGTTCCAGAGTAGAGAGTGTTCCAGGGTAGAGAGTGTTCCAGGGTAGAGAGTGTTCCAGAGTAGAGAGTGTTCCAGAGAAGAGAGTGTTCCAGGGTAGAGAGTATTCCAGAGTAGAGTGTTCCAGAGTGAGACAGTGTTCCAGAGTAGAGAGTGTTCCAGAGTAGAGAGTGTTCCAGAGTACAGAGTGTTCCAGAGTAGAGAGTGTTCCAGAGTAGAGAGTGTTCCAGAGTAGAGAGTGTTCCAGGGTAGAGAGTATTCCAGAGTAGAGTGTTCCAGAGTGAGACAGTGTTCCAGAGTAGAGAGTGTTCCAGAGTAGAGAGTGTTCCAGAGTAGAGAGTGTTCCAGAGTAGATAGTGTTCCAGAGTAGAGAGTGTTCCAGAGTAGAGAGTGTTCCAGAGTAGAGAGTGTTCCAGAGTAGAGAGTGTTCCAGAGTAGAGAGTGTTCCAGGGTAGAGAGTGTTCCAGAGTAGAGTGTTCCAGAGTGAGACAGTGTTCCAGAGTAGAGAGTGTTCCATGGTAGAGAGTGTTCCAGAGTAGAGAGTGTTCCAGAGTAGAGAGTGTTCCAGAGTAGAGAGTGTTCCAGAGTAGAGCGTGTTCCAGGGTAGAGAGTGTTCCAGAGTAGAGTGTTACAGAGTGAGACAGTGTTCCAGAGTAGAGAGTGTTCCATGGTAGAGAGTGTTCCAGAGTAGAGAGTGTTCCAGAGTAGAGAGTGTTCCAGAGTACAGAGTGTTCCAGAGTAGAGAGTGTTCCAGAGTAGAGAGTGTTCCAGAGTACAGAGTGTTCCAGAGTAGAGAGTGTTCCAGAGTAGAGAGTGTTCCATGGTAGAGAGTGTTCCAGAGTAGAGAGTGTTCCAGAGTGAGACAGTGTTCCAGAGTAGAGAGTGTTCCAGAGTAGAGGGTGTTCCAGAGTAGAGAGTGTTCCAGAGTAGATAGTGTTCCAGAGTAGAGAGTGTTCCAGAGTAGAGAGTGTTCCAGAGTAGAGAGTGTTCCAGAGTAGAGAGTGTTCCAGAGTAGAGAGTGTTCCAGGGTAGAGAGTGTTCCAGAGTAGAGTGTTCCAGAGTGAGACAGTGTTCCAGAGTAGAGAGTGTTCCATGGTAGAGAGTGTTCCAGAGTAGAGAGTGTTCCAGAGTAGAGAGTGTTCCAGAGTAGAGAGTGTTCCAGAGTAGAGAGTGTTCCAGAGTAGAGCGTGTTCCAGGGTAGAGAGTGTTCCAGAGTAGAGTGTTACAGAGTGAGACAGTGTTCCAGAGTAGAGAGTGTTCCATGGTAGAGAGTGTTCCAGAGTAGAGAGTGTTCCAGAGTAGAGAGTGTTCCAGAGTACAGAGTGTTCCAGAGTAGAGAGTGTTCCAGGGTGGAGAGTGTTCCAGAGTAGAGAGTGTTCCATGGTAGAGAGTGTTCCAGAGTAGAGAGTGTTTCAGAGTAGAGAGTGTTCCAGCGTAGAGAGTGTTCCAGAGTAGAGAGTGTTCCAGAGTAGAGAGTGTTCCAGGGTAGAGAGTGTTCCAGAGTAGAGAGTGTTCCAGAGTAGAGAGTGTTCCAGAGTAGAGAGTGTTCCAGAGTAGAGAGTGTTCCATGGTAGAGAGTGTTCCAGAGTAGAGAGTGTTCCATGGTAGAGAGTGTTCCATGGTAGAGAGTGTTCCAGAGTAGAGAGTTTTCCATGGTAGAGAGTGTTCCAGAGTAGAGAGTGCTCCTGAGTAGAGAGTGTTCCAGTGTATAGAGTGTTCCAGTGTAGAGAGTGTTCCAGAGTAGAGAGTGTTCCAGAGTAGAGAGTGTTCCATGGTAGAGAGTGTTCCAGAGTAGAGAGTGTTCCATAGTAGAGAGTGTTCCAGAGTAGAGAGTGTTCCATGGTAGAGAGTGTTCCAGAGTAGAGAGTGTTCCAGAGTAGAGAGTGTTCCAGAGTAGAGAGTGTTCCAGAGTAGAGAGTGTTCCTGAGTAGAGAGTGTTCCAGAGTAGAGATTGTTCCAGGGTAGAGAGTGTTCCAGAGTAGAGAGTGTTCCAGAGTAGAGAGTGTTCCAGAGTAGAGTGTTCCAGAGTGAGACAGTGTTCCAGAGTAGAGAGTGTTCCATGGTAGAGAGTGTTCCAGAGTAGAGAGTGTTCCAGAGTAGAGAGTGTTCCAGAGTAGAGAGTGTTCCAGAGTAGAGAGTGTTCCAGAGTAGAGCGTGTTCCAGGGTAGAGAGTGTTCCAGAGTAGAGTGTTACAGAGTGAGACAGTGTTCCAGAGTAGAGAGTGTTCCATGGTAGAGAGTGTTCCAGAGTAGAGAGTGTTCCAGAGTGGAGAGTGTTCCAGAGTACAGAGTGTTCCAGATTAGAGAGTGTTCCAGAGTAGAGAGTGTTCCAGAGTACAGAGTGTTCCAGAGTAGAGAGTGTTCCAGAGTAGAGAGTGTTCCATGGTAGAGAGTGTTCCAGAGTAGAGAGTGTTCCAGAGTGAGACAGTGTTCCAGAGTAGAGAGTGTTCCAGAGTAGAGAGTGTTCCAGAGTAGAGAGTGTTCCAGAGTAGATAGTGTTCCAGAGTAGAGAGTGTTCCAGAGTAGAGAGTTTTCCAGAGTAGAGAGTGTCCAGAGTAGAGAGTGTTCCAGAGTAGAGAGTGTTCCAGGGTAGAGAGTGTTCCAGAGTAGAGTGTTCCAGAGTGAGACAGTGTTCCAGAGTAGAGAGTGTTCCATGGTAGAGAGTGTTCCAGAGTAGAGAGTGTTCCAGAGTAGAGAGTGTTCCAGAGTAGAGAGTGTTCCAGAGTAGAGAGTGTTCCAGAGTAGAGCGTGTTCCAGGGTAGAGAGTGTTCCAGAGTAGAGTGTTACAGAGTGAGACAGTGTTCCAGAGTAGAGAGTGTTCCATGGTAGAGAGTGTTCCAGAGTAGAGAGTGTTCCAGAGTAGAGAGTGTTCCAGAGTACAGAGTGTTCCAGAGTAGAGAGTGTTCCAGGGTGGAGAGTGTTCCAGAGTAGAGAGTGTTCCATGGTAGAGAGTGTTCCAGAGTAGAGAGTGTTTCAGAGTAGAGAGTGTTCCAGCGTAGATAGTGTTCCAGAGTAGAGAGTGTTCCAGAGTAGAGAGTGTTCCAGGGTAGAGAGTGTTCCAGAGTAGAGAGTGTTCCAGAGTAGAGAGTGTTCCAGAGTAGAGAGTGTTCCAGAGTAGAGAGTGTTCCATGGTAGAGAGTGTTCCAGAGTAGAGAGTGTTCCATGGTAGAGAGTGTTCCATGGCAGAGAGTGTTCCAGAGTAGAGAGTGTTCCATGGTAGAGAGTGTTCCAGAGTAGAGAGTGCTCCTGAGTAGAGAGTGTTCCAGTGTAGAGAGTGTTCCAGTGTAGAGAGTGTTCCAGAGTAGAGAGTGTTCCAGAGTAGAGAGTGTTCCATGGTAGAGAGTGTTCCAGAGTAGAGAGTGTTCCATAGTAGAGAGTGTTCCAGAGTAGAGAGTGTTCCATGGTAGAGAGTGTTCCAGAGTAGAGAGTGTTCCAGAGTAGAGAGTGTTCCAGAGTAGAGAGTGTTCCAGAGTAGAGAGTGTTCCTGAGTAGAGAGTGTTCCAGAGTAGAGATTGTTCCAGGGTAGAGAGTGTTCCAGAGTAGAGAGTGTTCCAGAGTAGAGAGTGTTCCAGAGTAGAGAGTGTTCCAGAGTAGAGAGTGTTCCAGAGTAGAGAGTGTTCCAGGGTAGAGAGTGTTCCAGAGTAGAGAGTGTTCCAGAGTAGAGAGTGTTCCAGAGTAGAGAGTGTTCCATGGTAGAGAGTGTTCCAGAGTAGAGAGTGTTCCAGAGTAGAGAGTGTTCCAGAGTAGAGAGTGTTCCAGAGTAGAGAGTGTTCCAGAGTAGAGCGTGTTCCAGGGTAGAGAGTGTTCCAGAGTAGAGTGTTACAGAGTGAGACAGTGTTCCAGAGTAGAGAGTGTTCCATGGTAGAGAGTGTTCCAGAGTAGAGAGTGTTCCAGAGTAGAGAGTGTTCCAGAGTACAGAGTGTTCCAGAGTAGAGAGTGTTCCAGGGTGGAGAGTGTTCCAGAGTAGAGAGTGTTCCATGGTAGAGAGTGTTCCAGAGTAGAGAGTGTTTCAGAGTAGAGAGTGTTCCAGCGTAGATAGTGTTCCAGAGTAGAGAGTGTTCCAGAGTAGAGAGTGTTCCAGGGTAGAGAGTGTTCCAGAGTAGAGAGTGTTCCAGAGTAGAGAGTGTTCCAGAGTAGAGAGTGTTCCAGAGTAGAGAGTGTTCCATGGTAGAGAGTGTTCCAGAGTAGAGAGTGTTCCATGGTAGAGAGTGTTCCATGGTAGAGAGTGTTCCAGAGTAGAGAGTGTTCCATGGTAGAGAGTGTTCCAGAGTAGAGAGTGCTCCTGAGTAGAGAGTGTTCCAGTGTAGAGAGTGTTCCAGTGTAGAGAGTGTTCCAGAGTAGAGAGTGTTCCAGAGTAGAGAGTGTTCCATGGTAGAGAGTGTTCCAGAGTAGAGAGTGTTCCATAGTAGAGAGTGTTCCAGAGTAGAGAGTGTTCCATGGTAGAGAGTGTTCCAGAGTAGAGAGTGTTCCAGAGTAGAGAGTGTTCCAGAGTAGAGAGTGTTCCAGAGTAGAGAGTGTTCCTGAGTAGAGAGTGTTCCAGAGTAGAGATTGTTCCAGGGTAGAGAGTGTTCCAGAGTAGAGAGTGTTCCAGAGTAGAGAGTGTTCCAGAGTAGAGAGTGTTCCAGAGTAGAGAGTGTTCCAGAGTAGAGAGTGTTCCAGGGTAGAGAGTGTTCCAGAGTAGAGAGTGTTCCAGAGTAGAGAGTGTTCCAGAGTAGAGAGTGTTCCAGAGTACAGAGTGTTCCAGAGTAGAGCGTGTTCCAGGGTAGAGAGTGTTCCAGAGTAGAGTGTTACAGAGTGAGACAGTGTTCCAGAGTAGAGAGTGTTCCATGGTAGAGAGTGTTCCAGAGTACAGAGTGTTCCAGGGTAGAGAGTATTCCAGAGTAGAGAGTGTTCCAGAGTACAGAGTGTTCCAGAGTAGAGAGTGTTCCAGAGTAGAGAGTGTTCCATGGTAGAGAGTGTTCCAGAGTAGAGAGTGTTCCAGAGTGAGACAGTGTTCCAGAGTAGAGAGTGTTCCAGAGTAGAGAGTGTTCCAGAGTAGAGAGTGTTCCAGAGTAGATAGTGTTCCAGAGTAGAGAGTGTTCCATGGTAGAGAGTGTTCCAGAGTAGAGAGTGTTTCAGAGTAGAGAGTGTTCCAGCGTAGAGAGTGTTCCAGAGTAGAGAGTGTTCCAGAGTAGAGAGTGTTCCAGAGTAGAGAGTGTTCCAGAGTAGAGAGTGTTCCAGAGTAGAGAGTGTTCCAGGGTAGAGAGTGTTCCAGAGTAGAGAGTGTTCCAGAGTAGAGAGTGTTCCAGAGTAGAGAGTGTTCCAGAGTACAGAGTGTTCCAGAGTAGAGAGACCCACAGTAGCAACTGTAATTGAGTACTGACAGTGTCTGCTGTGGCAGGTGGGAAGGTGCAAGTTACCTGAGAAATATCTAATCTCTCAATGTTCATCTCAAAGTGCACCAAATTCATGCATTTAGCTGTTGAAATGCTCCGGACCCCCACACTGTCTTTGGGCTAAGCCCCAATGTCTTTAATTCCTAGAAAAGTCCCTGGACAGGCCTCACTCCAGTCACAGCTACAACCACCACCACCGACTATCACTACTGTTACCTCTGGGAGAGAGGAACTTCTACCCCTGGAGAGAGAGGAGCTGCTACCCCTGCGGAGAGAGGAGTTGCTACCCCTGTGGAGAGAGGAGTTGCTACCCCTGGGGAGAGAGGAGTTGCTACCCCTGGGGAGAGAGGAGTTGCTACCCCTGGGGAGAGAGGAGTTGCTACCCCTGGGGAGAGAGGAGTTGCTACCCCTGGGGAGAGAGGAGTTGCTACCCCTGGGGAGAGAGGAGCTGCTACCCCTGGGGAGAGAGGAGCTGTTACCCCTGGGGAGAGAGGAGTTGCTACCCCTGGGGAGAGAGGAGCTGATACCCCTGGGGAGAGAGGAGCTGTTACCCCTGGGGAGAGAGAAGCATGCTGTACCCCTGGGGAGAGAGGAGCTGTTACCCCTGGGGAGAGAGGAGCTGCTACCCCTGGGGAGAGAGGAGCTGTTACCCCTGGGGAGAGAGGAGCTGCTACCCCTGGGGAGAGAGGAGCTGTTACCCCTGGGGAGAGAGGAGCTGCTACCCCTGGGGAGAGAGGAGCTGTTACCCCTGGGGAGAGAGGAGCTGTTACCCCTGGGGAGAGAGGAGCTGTTACCCCTGGGGAGAGAGGAGCTGCTACCCCTGGGGAGAGAGGAGCTGTTACCCCTGGGGAGAGAGGAGCTGTTACCCCTGGGGAGAGAGGAGCTGCTACCCCTGGGGAGAGAGGAGCTGTTACCCCTGGGGAGAGAGGAGCTGTTACCCCTGGGGAGAGAGGAGCTGCTACCCCTGGGGAGAGAGGAGCTGTTACCCCTGGGGAGAGAGGAGCTGTTACCCATGGGGAGAGAGGAGTTATAATAATAATATGTGTATTAATATAGTTGATGATATTGTTATGTGTAATAATATAGTTGATGATATTGTTATGTGTATTAATATAGTTGATGATATTGTTATGTGTATTAATATAGTTGATGATATTGTTATGTGTATTCATATAGTTGATGATATTGTTATGTGTATTCATATAGTTGATGATATTGTTACGTGTATTCATATAGTTAATGATATTGTTATAGTGTTATAATAGGCCTACTCTCCTTAACATGTTTTCAATATAAATTAGATGTGGGATGTGAATTCGTTCTGTTTCCAACTGTGTGCCCCAGGGTGATCACTCCTACAGTATCTAGAATCTAAAAGGGTTCTTTGGCTGTCCCCATAGGAGAACCCTTTGTAGAACCCTTTTTGGTACTAGGTAGAACCCTTTTGGGTTCCATGAAGAATCTTTTCCACAGAGGGTTCTACATGGAAGCCAGAAGGGTTTTACCTGGAACCCAAAAGCGTTCTCCTGTGGCGACAGCCAGAGGACCCTTTTGGAACTCTTTTTTTCTAAGAGTGTACTGTATCATAGGTCTATAGACTTGTCTTCTCAAAACAGGCTTAAAACATAACAAGCAACAACATTTTCTCTTTCTAATCCACTGTTAACTCTTTTCACTCAGGAAGTTATGCTGTGTGAAAGAGATACAAATAAATATTGTGGAAAGGCTGTGTGTTCATTAGTGCCCACCGTAGCAAAACGTTTGGCAACAGAAACCGTTAGGTCACGTTGTACAGCTTATATACTGTTTATGCAACATTTTAAAACTGTTGTCTGTGGTGTAAACTAATGAATTCGACCCAGGTTGTAGCCTACAACTCGGCTGTTGATGTCTGCCTCATGCTGAAACCTGAACGTAGCCTGAGGGGTGTACTATGATGCAAGCTATATATACTGTTTTTTCAAAGCTTATCTACATTTCAGTTAGCTTCACATTCCAGCTCAGACTTCACCCTTAAGAATACACAGAGTGCTTGTCATCAGGAAGGTGCTCTCTCAGCAGAACTGAAAATATCTCAACGACTTGACATGTTCTGGTTGTGAATTCAGGCTACAAGGTGAGAATCTTTCCAGGGATTATTATAAAGTGGTAGAGAAATTAAATGTATGGTGTAATTTTTTTACAGTGAATGGAAGTAAAACACTCAGACCTAACAGTCGACTTCTAATGAGACAGGTACGTGTCAGTTTAATCATACAAAATGGAGCTAACTGAATATTATAGTTCTCCATTTAACATTTGATATGATAACTGTAATTGTATCATAGTTCTACTATATTGTAGTGATCCTTGCTAAATGAGCCACGTCACAATTCCAACCAAGTAACCCAATTGGCGCCAACGGCGCGATGCGTTGGTTGTTTGCCTTTTACACATGCAACCTGGGTTTGCTTCCCTGCCCCGCTGTTTGCTACATTGGTGTCAGAAGTGGTATGGTGTCTGTGAGGCCATCAGAATTTATGGTCCGGATGTGTGAGGGGTCTGAGTAGTCGAAGCATGGGACTTGCTTTTGTAGGGGACAGTGTGAGCCAGGTTACAATTCCCATTTTGCGATGCGTAGGGTGTTTGCCTTTTTGGCCAGCGACCTGGGTTTACCGCCCTGCCCGCTGTTTGCTACACTATTGATATCATAGGCTTCCCGACATCCGTTGAACAAAGATACATTATAATATGAGTGAAAGGATTTGAGGATAATATCAGTAAGTGTTGATTTAGAGTTGTCTTCTGGGTTCAGCCTTCTAGCTTCCTTTATCAATTGGGTGAAATGTAACAAATGACATGGTCTCAGAGTTTGGAGATAACCAGTCCCAGTTTAAATCACTATGACAACCATTTCATTATTTCCCCAGAGCAGCAAGGGAATCTAGAGACCTAACCTTTTTTAATTTAACCTTTATTTAAGTAGACAAGTCAGTTAAGAACAAGTTCTTATTTACAATGACGGCCTACCCCGGACGACGCTTGGGCTATAGCCGAGGTATAGACCTTGATCTGCATATCACTAACAAACTGCTATTATACAGTAAAACCTAGCCTACTTTGCATAATATAAAATCTCTTACTTCTTGCAAAAAACCTTTCTGTACGGATCACTGATCACCCTCAGATCAATCATGTCCGTTTTAGCCCTTCTGTCTACATTCTCAGATACGTTTAGAAAATAACAGATTGAAAGAAACAGTCTACTTTTAATAAATACACATTAGCCTGAGAGAGTGGAAGGGCTGAGAGAAATGTGGCCTTGTGTTGCTGAACTGTCTATAACTACCTAAACAAACAGTAACAGGGAGATGAGGTGAAAGATATCAGTCACGACTACATGCTGTTACAGGCTTTGGTATTTCCATTTATATTTTGAGGTTGGACGTTAGCACGTTGGCCGCACCTCTTGGCGCCACCTCAATAGACAGTATGCTTATGCCTGTGCTGGCTTGTCATCTCTTTAGTCAGAAGGGTTCCATCTGTTATGTGATATTGAAGAGCAGCTGGTCCAGTGTTCTGGTTGGCCTTAGAGATGTTAGAAGACTGGCACCTCTTTGTAGCTCTGCTTCTTTAAGTTGATGAACAAAGTCTTTCTGTCTTGTATCTCCCAGAGTTTGGTTTGGTTTGGTCTGGTTTGGTCTGGTTTGGTTTGGTTTGGTTTGGTTTGGTCTGGTTTGGTCTGGTTTGGTCTGGTTTGGTCTGGTTTGGTCTGGTTTGGTCTGGTTTGGTCTGGTTTGGTTTGGTTTGGTTTGGTCTGGTTTGGTCTGGTTTGGTCTGGTCTGGTTTGGTCTGGTTTGGTTTGGTTTGCTCCACTTGTTTTTTTACTCCATATTGTAAGTTGGAGGGTATTTATTTCAGATGTCCTCGTCTGGAGCCACTTCAATGGGCGCTCATGGTGGGTGTCCTTTAGGTACCACTTTCTTGTTGCTAGTCAACATTCAGTGGACACTAGGGATTGGACGATTAAAACCGGAGGTCTGATGCGCCGTTGCAGTTTTCAAAGCACTACTGATTCGACACAACGTATCAATGCTTGTATCAAAGTAACAATACTACGTGATGATGACTGTCGAAGCTTCGGACATCACACTACCATCTGACAGCTGTCAGAAGAGCCCTGACCTCTGCTGGAAGCTTTGTGTTTTTATCTATACTGAACAAAAATATAAACGCAACATGTAAAATGTTGGTCCCATGTTTCATGAGCTGAAATAAAATATGCCAGAAATGTTCCATACGCACAAAAAGCTTATTTCTCTCAAATTTTGTGCACAAATATGATAGCATTCCTGTTAGTGGATATTAAGTCAGTGCCTCGGGAAGAGCTTAACGATTTGTGATTTTGGGGGTACGTTTGGCAGGAGCTTCAGTGACGAAAACTGCTCAACTTGCCGATGTTTCACAATGTGCCATGGCCGTCTCAGTCACCAGGTCTCAACCCAATTGAACACTTATGGGAGATTCTGGAGAGGCGCCTGAAACAGTGTTTTCCACCACCATCAACAAAACACCAAATTATGGAATTTCTCGTGGAAGAATGATTAAACATCCCTCCAATAGAGTTTCAGACACTTGTAGAATGTATGCCAAGGCACATTGTAAGAGCTATAAAGAGACAGGGAGTGGGAGAGAGAACAGGTAGAACCTGATATGGAAATGAGCAGAACAAACTAAAGGAACCTTCCACCACCGAATGATCATTCCAGACTCTACTTCTATTGAGAGACATATTAAAGGTAAGACGACGATTGTTATGATATTAATATAGTTGATGATATTGTTATGTGTATTAATATAGTTGATGATATTGTTATGTGTATTCATATAGTTGATGATATTGTTATGTGTATTAATATAGTTGATGATATTGTTATGTATATTAGTATAGTTGATGATATTGTTATGTGTATTAATATAGTTGATGATATTGTTATGTGTATTCATATAGTTGATGATATTGTTATGTGTATTAATATAGTTGATGATATTGTTATGTGTATTCATATAGTTGATGATATTGTTATGTGTATTCATATAGTTGATGATATTGTTATGTGTATTCATATAGTTGATGATATTGTTATGTGGACAGTGTTATAATAGGCCTACTCTCCTTAAAATGTTTTGGATATAAATTAGATGCGTGGGGTGAATTCGTTCTGTTTCCATCTGTGCCCCAGGGTGATCGCTCCTACACTATCTAGAATCTAAAAGGGTTCTTTGGCTGTCCCCATAGGAGAACCCTTTGTAGAACCCTTTTTGGTCCTAGGTAGAACCCTTTTGGGTTCCATGAAGAATCCTTTCCACAGAGGGTTCTACATGGAAGTCAGAAGGGTTCTACTTGGAACCCAAAATCGTTCTCCTGTGGGGACAGCCAGAGGACCCTTTTGGAACTCTTTTTTCTAAGAGTGTACTGTATCATAGGTCTATAGACTTGTCTTCTCAAAACAGGCTTAAAACACAACAAGCAACAACATTTTCTCTTTCTAATCTACTGTTAACTCTTTTCACTCAGGAAGGTATGTTCTGTGAAAGAGAGACAAATAAATACTGTGGAAAGACTAACAACAACTTACACTTCCTCAAAACAGGTTGTGTGTGTTCATTAGTGCCCACTGTAGCAAAACGTTTGGCAACAGAAACCGTTTAGGTCACGTTGGACAGCGTTTGGAGTAAACTGTTTATGCAACATTTTAAAACTGTTGGCTGCGGAGTGAACTAATGAATACGACCCAGGTTGTAGCCTACAACTCGGCTGTTGATGCCTGCCTGATGCTGTAACCTGAACTTAGCCTGAGGGGTGTACTATGATGCAAGCTAGATGTACTGGTTTTCTAAAGTTAGCTTCAGTTAGCTTCACATTCCAGCTCAGGCCTCATCCATTGGAATATACAGAGCGCTAGTCATCAGGAAGGTGCTCTCTCAGCAGAACAGTAGATATCTCAATGACTTGACATGTTCTGGTTGTGAATTCAGGCTACAAGGTGAGAATCCTGCCAGGAATGATTGTAAAGTGTGTAGAGAAATTAAATGTATGGTGTAATTTTAGTACAGTGAATGGAAGTAAAACACTCAGACCTAACAGTCTACTTCTACTGAGACAGGTTTGTGTCAGTCTAATCATACAAAATGGAGCTAACTGAACATGGGCAAATCAAATTCAATATATTTCTATATTATAGTTCTACATTTAACATTTGATATGATAACTGTAATTGTATCATAGTTCCACTATAGTGTAGTGATCCTCGCTAAATGAGCCACGTCACAATTCCAACCAAATAACCCAATTGGCACCAGTGGCGCGATGCGTAGGTTGTTTGCCTTTTTACAAGTGCAACCTGGGTTTGCTTCCCTGCCCCGCTGTTTGCTACATTGGTGTCAGAAGTAGTATGGTGTCTGTGAGGCCATCAGAATGCACGGCCCGGATGTGTGAGGGGTTTGAGTAGTCGAAGCACGAGACTTGCTTTTATAGGGGGCAGTGTGAGACAGGTTACAATTAGGTTTAACCCTATTGCTGCGATGCTTAGGGTGTTTGCCTGTTTCGCCAGCGACCTGGGTTCACTGCCCTGCCCCGCTGTTTGCTACAATATTAATATCACAGGCTACCCGATGTCCGTTGAACAAAGAGACACAACAATATGAGTGGAAGGATTTTATGATAAAATCAGTTAGTGTTTATTTAAAGTTGTCTTCTGGGTTCAGCCTTCTAGCTTCCTTTATCAATAGGGTGAAATATAACAAATGACATGGCCTCAGAGTTTGGAGATAACCAGGTCCAGTTTAAATCACCATGACAACCATTTCATTATTTCCCCAGAGCAGCAAGGGAATCTAGAGACTCAACCTTTGCAGAATCAGAATCACCTTTATTCGCCAAGTACATTTGCACATACATGTGTAGGATCTTAATTTGAGCCAGTTTGCTACAGCAGGAAAATATTCCTGCAGCAACAGGAAATGTGAATTTTTATGTGAATTATAATTAATGGGCATTTTTGTAGTGGTTGATACATTTTTATTAAGCGAAACTCAAGTCTGCCATTTCTAAGTGGAAATTACAAACTTCAGAAGCCTTTTAAAACCTAAAATACACTACAAGTTTTACATTTACTGCGTTGAAGGAAAGTTATTCTGCAGTGGGGGGTGATCAAATTAAGATCCTACATCTGTACACATAATTCTACATGGTGATTTTTTACATTTTAGTCATTTAGCAGACGCTCTTATCCAGAGCGACTTACATACATTGCGAGTGCATACATTTTTATTTTTTATACTGGAATCGAACCCACAACCCTGGCGTTGCAAATGCCATGCTCTACCAACTGAACTACATCCCTGCCGGCCATTCCCATAATAATTCAAATGTCCTGTTGCTGCAGGATTATTTTCCTGCTGTAGCAAACTGGCTCAAATTAAGATCCTACATCTGTAGCAATATACCTCTCTTTGATGTACATGGCTATATCAGGATTGATTTTTGACCATTTGACATCTTTTATTTACTGTTGTTTAGGCTGGTTGAATGAGTCGCCTATAAAAGCTACTTCATCTGCAAGAGAACAGGCGGCTGCACCAGCGACTGTAAGAAGTTATGTGATTTCCTCATATGAACGTGAAAGTAAGTGTGTAGCCTACGCAGTTACCCAATGGCTGTTGAAACTTTGGCACATATTTCTCGGTAACATTAGAAGTCGGATAAATGTGTTGATATGTAGGAAAGACGGGCAGACCCTGGTAAGGCTAAACTACAAACTATTATAAGGTCGACGTCAGACATTCAATAGTCAGAGTAGGTTTGAGCTATGTTCACATATCATGCTGACAAACCTGATGGTCTCCGTTTGAAATGGTGTGTAAAATACCATGCCTAGGCTACAAGCTCTGTCCTGCTACTGTTAGGTCTATAACGTTATGGGAACTGATCTGAACAGGTTTAGGCTGGTCATCTAGGATATGTAGGCTATAGCTGAGGTATAGACCTCCATCTGTATCAGGACTAGGCTCCTGCTACTGTTACTGTTATAACGTTATGGGAACTGATCTGAACAGCTTTAGCCTGGTCATCTAGGCTATAGCTGAGGTCAGTGGTGATTTTAGCATGTCAATCTTGGTGGGGCAAAGCATAAATAAAGTGTGATGCATGCCATCAAAGCCACTCCACAAAACAACACTAAACAATACATTCATTGCACTACAATGGTGACAAACGGTGCCCACAAACTGTTAGGGCCGACATAAAGCAGAGTCCCAACAGCAGAGTCCCAACAGCAGAGGCCCATCAGCTGTCCTATCATTTCTCTTCATTATTTTTCTTCATATGACAAGGATTAAAAAGGATTTGCCTGTAGATTGTCGACTTAATAATATAATAATATGCCATTTAGCAGACGCTTTTATCCAAAGCGACTTACAGTCATGCGTGCATACATTTTTGTGTATGGGTGGTCCCGGGGATCGAACCCACTACCTTGGCGTTACAAGCGCCCTGCTCTACCAGCTGAGCTACAGAGGACTTGATTCAAGATGATGACCGCTGGCTAAGATTTTGAAAGTATGATGTTGACCTGATCCGTCCAATCAAAGCTACTGTAGATATAATGTGATTTGACGTAATTTTATCTGTTGGCCAATGACCTTCTTGGATGGGCACTTCTAATGTAACTCTGTGGCAGCACCCAAGGGGCTTGAATTTTCTAGCTCTACCCTTAGACTTGGCAGTGACGTAGTGTCCCCATGAGTGACAGAACACTGAGCCAATCACGGCGCAGCGCTCCGTATTTTCTTCTGGCTTGCCCCACCACCACAGAAAGCACTGAGCTAGGCTGAAACACCTGCATTTTGGAGCTGCCTTACTCAAGAAAACAAAAAAGAGACCATGTTTTTTTGCGGCTTTATTAACTCAATGATATACATATTTATTTATTTTTACATTTTTTGCAAACTGATATGTGACACGTATTAATGCCAAAATAACATGCAAAACAGGAAAGGCAACCTGCCCTGAATGACGGGTCGCTGGTTGAGAGAATGCCAAGAGTGTGCAAAGCTGTCATCAAGGCAAAGGGTGGCTATTTGAAGAATCTCAAATATAAAATATATTTTGATTTGTTTAACACTTTTTTGGTTACTACATGATACCATATGTGTTATTTCATAGTTTTGATGTCTTCACTATTATTCTACAATGTAGAAAATAGTAAAAATAAAGAAAAACCCTTGAATGAGTAGGTGGTCTAAAACTTTTGACCGATAGTGTATATATTTTTTTACATTGTTAGCAAACTGATATGTGACATGTATTAATGCCACAATAACATGCAAAACAGGAAAGGCCACCTGCCCTGAATGACAGGTCGCCACTTGCTGAGGTATGGACCTTGATCTGCTTTACACAACAACAACAAAAACTGTTATACATTATAACCTAGCCTACTTTAAATAATATAACATCTCTTAATTGTTGCAAAAAACCTTTCTGTATAGATCACTGATCCCCCCCAGATCAATCAAGCCTGTTTTAGCCCTTCTGTCTACATTCTCAGATATGTTTAGAAAAGAACAGATTCAAAAATAATAAATGGCCGACTTTTAATGAATACAAATAAGTGTGTGACATGGCCACGGTGAAGAGATGTCACAACTACATATTCATGTGATTGCATTAAATCGCCTGACTGTTTCGATATGTCTGTTAGTAAATGTTTTGTAAGAGATAATTAATAAATGATAACAATTCACATTCAAGAATTACTGTGTTAACTACAACCAACATGTTGGATCTCTGTTTAGGGGTCAGTGGTCTAAAATGAGTCTCTCTGGGGAGAGAGAGGAGGGGGGCCCTGCCTCTAAAATGAGTCTCTCTGGGGAGAGAGAGGAGGGGGGCCCTGCCTCTAAAATTAGACTCTCTGGGGAGAGAGAGGAGGGGGGCCCTGCCTCTAAAATGAGTCTCTCTGGGGAACATGACACCAAAGCTAAGAGGTGAGATGACAATTTTGTTTAAGAATTATTAAGAGTTTATTTCCTAAATGCTATTTCCACAATTTTTCACATGTGTTTTTTAATCAGAAATGGTTGCTTATGGGTACCTTCAATATTACTGTTCTCAGATGTTTAATTAATAGATTTTAGATGTATATCATTATTATTATTTTTATTGCAAAACGCTATATATCCATTGTTCAGCTGAAATTGAATGTTCGTATCCTGTATATTTGACTGTATTATCTGGTTGTCTCACCTAGCTATCTTAAGATGAATGCACTTACTGTAAATAGCTCTGGGGAAGAGCATCTGCTAAACAGGTGGGGCTCTGCCCTGAATGACAGGTCACCACTGCTCCAAAGCAATTACATGTTGCACAGGAACCACTGACTCGCTGCATGTTTCTATTATCAAGACACCTGCTGGTACCTCTTAACTGGTTAGTACATTTCATGAGGTGTCCTACATATCTGCCAACTAGGTGGGACACTTATGAATAAAGAGGCTTCATGCATAGCTTTAATTTATACCCATAAGAGTAGGACTAAAATGGCTTTATTCTCAGCACTTATACGACACATTTTATACTCGGAGACGCTTTTGGGATATGGGCCCAGATCTCAAAATATTGTTTAAAAAAACGAATCATTTTTGTTTTACATAATAAAAAATGAATATTACTAATGTAACTGACTTTAAAGACTTGGATTAGTTTATTGTGTTGCTCTGCAAATGTAAGCGTTCTGGAACTGTCCGCTTCCCCGTACAGAACTGTCCTCGTCCACGTACGGTTTGGCGCCAAGCATATTGTCCAGTTACGCTGAGGTGATCTTGTGGAACAACGACGGAGTTCGCTATAGTGTTGAGACACCGAAGTTTATTGTTCAATTTTCTTTTTTTGCGTAATGGTCAGTGAAAGTATGAGTGTAGCCAGATCCTTTTCACTCGCTATTCTTGTTTCATCTTGTGGTTCACCGGATTCGTCATCATCCTCGATGGACAGGCGAACGACCTGTCCAAAGACTGAACTTTTGAATATTATTTTTGGGGCGCCTCAAGTGACATTTTTTATAACGTTTATTTCTGATAAAATTAGCTCATTGCATCCGCCATGGAGCCCAGTTTCATAATATTACCTTCTGTCCCTGGTTATGAAGTAATCACGAAAAAACAGGCCTTATGTTTGGGCATTTTTCACCCTACCAGCTCCTATTAGTTCTATTGAGCTCCGTGACACCGACTCGCCTTCAGAACGTTCTATTCCCAGCCCGTTGTTCTGCGTCACAATGCCAGCTTCACTATTGTTATCAATGAGACCTGCCTGCGTTAACCCTGTAGGTTTACCTCAGGTAACTTATTATTAACAAGGTTACGGCTACTTGGTGAGCGTTAACCCTGTAGTTTTACCTCCGGTAACTTATTATTAACAAGGTTACGGCTACTTGGTGAGCAGCTCACTGTTCACCTGAGTACATGTTGTGGTCACCAATAGTGAGGTGAGACACAGTTTAAGAGGCGATGGCTGGCGGATAGCCATCAAACATTAAACATTTTCTGGTCATGGTTAACCATATTTGTTTTAAGAAAAAAGTGTACAATCTAAACAAACCGCATGTCCCTGTCTTCTTTTTCAAGATGTGGCCGATTTAAACATTCAGAAGACATTTTTAAATTAAGAAATAACCATTTTTCTGATGACTTGTTGTTTCTAAATGGCTGCTGGGTAATTTGATATGCATCGAAATCTTCGTTCATAGGCATCAAATTGAGCGAATGCTGCGCAGGTTCACTGAGTTGCAAACCAAATGGGTATATTGGGGTGATTGTTGTCTAATCTGGTGGTCTAGCGAATGGATTTGTAGATCTGACGCAGTTGCTACCTCAGATTATGATCATAGCAAGTGTCATGAATGAGTTATGTAGTACCCACATACGGCCACAAGGAGGAGCAAGAGTGCCATTAACCCATACTGTTTTTGCCAGATAAACCCTATACCCAACAATCAATAAAATATATTTATAAAGCCCTTTTTACACCAGCAGATGTCACAAAGTGCTATACAGAAACTCTTACCCTACTTATAACCTATTTTAGCCGTAACCCTAACCCCTAATTCTAGGGTAGGGTAGCCTAGAACACTTTTAGAAACTATTTTAGTAATAATATTATCTTAGTAAATACAATTATAGTATTAAATAGCGTTTTTATTATTTTGTTGTTATTTTATTATATGTATAATTGCAAGACAGAACACTTGATAAATAAGACACATTTGTTTTATTTTTCAAATGTGGTTTGAATTGGGTGACCTAGTAACCTCTGTGTGAAAGTCCAGCAATTGGCGTGGGGCAGGTTTTAGACTGATCTAATACACTTTATTTCTCAGCTGCCTCACCAATGTCTGTACGTGAATTAATTACTTTTAATTGATAAATATTTCCAATAGATTGCAGCATATGACCAGGAAGCATCAGTTATATGCTACAAGCAGCAATAAGATTGACATAAAATAGCATGCAACCAAATACTATATGTCCCATGATTTTCTAAAATGGTCACTCATTACTTTAGTTAGCTATATATCTCGTATTCGGCCTGTGATGCTTTTGGGAGAGCAATTAAATAGTGACTATAGCAGGTGTTGAACCCCTGGTAAATAATCACTGGTCAGATGCTCCAACCTCAACCCTAGTATACATGCATTTTTAAATATCTAATATTGCGATTAAACAACCTCGGAATAGATAAGACAAGAGTGCGTCTTCCAGCGCACCAATAAATTACATCATGCAACCCTCCCGGTAAGCAAATGTACATCAACATGCCCCTCGCTTGTGCTAGAAGGCAGAGTGCTTGCTGCTGGTTGATGAATCTGACAATGAATGTACTAGGAAAATACGTTTTTCTCGACCAGAGGTGATTAAATTAATATTCAGGCTTATTGATAATCGTTATAGTAATGAAGTATAATTTCAAAACATGAGCATAAAAACAGCTAATAATAAACATGAATCATCATTATATTATTTCACAGTAATGTGTTAAATGCTTTTTCAGTCATTCCTCTTGCGTTAGCAGTGTGGAAAGGGACAGTAAAAAGCGTATGCAGGAGTTTTCCTGTGAGGGGGAGTGGTGGTGTATCCAGGGAGAAAACTAAACTAACCTTCTGAAATGTCATTCATGGTCTTATGCTGCCATCTATTGGAATTATTTAGTAACTGCAGTAGTACTGAATAAAGGATATCCTTACTAAAGTAGTATTTACTCAGAATTTCAAAATATGACATTTTCTAGTTCATTCTACCACTTACAACCTTAACATAACCATTTATAGCATAACAAACAATGAAACTGACATAAACCAAAAATACCATACATTTAGTTAACTATATATATATATATATATATATATACTATTTATTTAGATGGGTGACATTATCTGCCAAAGTAACACCACTGTAGATAAAGAAGAGCTCTCCAGTAGGTGTACCAAAACATTCAAAGGCCATTTTCTCAAAATTGAGGTTACAAGTTTATCATCTTTCAAAGCAGAATTACTTTCCCATTGTTCCTCAACTGTAGTGTATGATATACCTTTTTCTAGCTGAGTCTCTACTTTTATCCAATGTAAAAAAAACAATTTCAAATTTTGCTACATAAGATCGAATCGAGCCGGTCGGCCACATTTGACTGTGTAAAACCTAGCAGTACTACTTATTTCTCTGAGAGTGAGGCAGATATATATATATTATGACTGTGTAAAACCTAGCAGTACTACTTATTTCTCTGAGAGTGAGGCAGATATATATTATTACTATGTAAAACCTAGGAGTACTACTTATTTCTCTGAGAGTGAGGCAGATATATTATTACTGTGTAAAACCTAGTAGTACTACTTATTTCTCTGAGAGTGAGGCAGATATACAGCATTTTGCAAAAAAACATGATTATTTGTCTCTCTGAAATGAAACCATCAAGTGATAGATTTTAAATAAACGCATGTCTGTCATTGAACAACACCATGCCATGATTAGATAGTGAAAAAACACACCAATCTCTTTCATAATTTCTTTAAACAATAAAAGCTAATTTACGAACATTTCTGAAAATGGATATATAGCGTTTTGGAATGTAACTCTTGTTTCCCCATCTGAGCTCAGAGTAGATTTGAGACGTAATGTTTGTCTCTGTTGTGTTGAAGTCCAATCAAGCAGGAGAGACCAGCCTCCCCTGTACCCAGCTGTGTGTCCATGAAGAGTGACTGGTCTATGGCTCAACCTCTATACTTCAGAGAGGGAGACTTTTCTAGTGAACAAAGGTAAGAAGAAATCATGGGTCATGGTCAGTGAGTTAAACAACACTGTCTCTAGTCATTTCTCCTCTCCCATTTTCCCATTTATTTGTGTTGTTTTCATAATCCATAGGCTAATCCTTTTTTCAATTTTCATAGTCCTGAAACAATATTAAACAAACACAACATTCCCTCCCTGTGTGTGTGTGTGTGTGTGTGTGTGTGTGTGTGTGTGTGTGTGTGTGTGTGTGTGTGTGTGTGTGTGTGTGTGTGTGTGTGTGTGTGTGTGTGTGTGTGTGTGTGTGTGTGTGTGTGAGAGAGTGTGTGTGTGTGTGTGTGTGTGTGTGTGTGTGCACTCCCTGGATGAGGAGATGTAATCTCTATCCTGATTGCCTAGTCACTTTTACCCCTACCTACATGTACATATTACCTCAACTACCTGGTACCCTGCACATTGACTCAGTACTGGTACTCCTTGTATATAGTCTAGTTATTACCTCAACTAACTGGTACCCCTGCACATTGACTCAGTACTGGTACTCCTTGAATATAGTCTAGTTATTACCTCAACTACCTGGTACCCCTGTACATTGACTCAGTACTGGTACTCCTTATAGCCTCATTATTGTTACTTCAATGTGTTACTATTTCCTTTTTTTATTTAGCTAATTTTTCGTACTTTTTAACTGCATTGTTGGGAAAGGGCTCGTTAGTAAGCATTTCACTGTAAAGTGTACAGCTGTTGTATTCAGCACATGTGAGAAATACAATTTGATTTGAAGGTCATTGGCAGAAACACATAATTGTCTCTAACGGTCGTCTCGTGCCGAACAGCGCATGTTCGGATGTTGAAGCACTGTGGCTAGGAAAAACTCCCTAGAAAGGCAGGAACCTAGGAAGAAACCTAGAGAGGAACCAGGCTCTGAGGGGTGGCCAGTCCTCTTCTGGCTGTGCTGGGGGGAGATTATAAGAGGATATGGCCATTAACTTCAGATCGTTCTTCAAGATCCATTCAAATCTTTCCTTAACATTATAATTATTGCACAATGCTGATAACAGATCAGCTCCTAGAGAGATATTACCACCTACAGCTGCAAATATTGAGACGGCTTATTCTAATGCTTACACAATAAAAATGCAGTAAATCACAGACTTGGCACAGGTTTTAATGATGAACTTGGCTTTAAGATGCCCTGGATAAATACATCTGCTAAATGACTAAAATGTTGAACGTAAATGTTTTCTTTGACTGGTACTGTATATGTATTACAAATGTAGTTATTTGTTACATTTGACTGTGAACAACCAATTTTTTTATTTCTATGAGAGCGAGGCAATCTCTGAAATGAAACCATCAAGTGATAGATTTTAAACAAATACATGTCTGTCATTTTACATGCCATCATTACATAGTGAAAGAACTCACCAATCTCTTTCCTCATTTCTTTAAACAATAACATCTAATTGACCAACATTTCTGAAAATGGATATATAGCGTTTTGGAATGAAACTCTTCTTATGTTTCCCCATCTGAGCTCAGAGTAGATGAGAGACGTAATGTTTGTCTCTGTTGTGTTGAAGTCCAATCAAACAGGAGAGACCAGCCTCCCCTGTACCCAGCTGTCTGTCCATGAAGAGTGACTGGTCTATGGCTCAACCTCTATACTTCAGAGAGGGAGACTTTTCTAGTGAACAAAGGTAAGAAGAACTCATGGGTCAGTGGGTTAAACAACACTGTCTCTAGTCATTTCTCCTCTCCCATTTTCCCATTTATTTGTGTTGTTTTCATAATCCATAGGCTAATCATTTTTTCAATTTTCATAGTCCTGAAACAATATTAAACTAACACAGCATTCCCTCTGTGTGTGTGTGTGTGTTTTGTGTGTGTGCACTCCTTGGATGTTTTGTCCCCAGAAACCAACAGCAGAGATCAGAGTCAGAGATTCTCAGTGGTCAGTCTTCCCAGAGTCATCAAACAGACCTGGCCTCCATATTCAGTGTATGTGGTCCTGTTATGTACATTTGTTTTTGTTTACCTCAAGTAAAGTTGATCTGTCAATCATTAATTCATGTGTTAATGAGAAAGCATTTAGTCTCTTGCTTAACTTATTTACTTGATTTATTTCAGTTGCTTGAAGAGAATATTATGACATTTGTGAAGAAGGAGCTGAAGATGTTCAAGAGGATTCTCAGTCCAGAACTCCCAGAAGGCTTTGAGAGTCAGAAGCAGGATAAGGAAGTGGTGGATGCTGAAGATGAGAAGCAGGAGAGCAGTGCCAGAGAGGGGGCTCTGAAGATCACACTGCACGTCCTGAGGAAAATGAACCAGAAGGAGCTTGCTGACACACTGGAGAAAAGTAAGAGCTGTCTGCCTCATGTTGAATGCTGTTTTAGAACAAACAATTAAAAGCTGTAGCTAAAGTACAGCTAAAGTAGCTGTGTAACTAAATGATATTGTAGCAGCCTTAACACAACACCTGGTGACCTCATCAAGTAGCAGCAGGGATGTGTTGTGTCGATTAATTTAGACCAGAGAGAGAGATTTAATTATACCATCAATAATACCAAAAATAATATAATCAGTCACTCCAGTGTGTAATGCATTATGAAAACATTTACACATTAATACAGTCAGTTAAGCAAATAAATTATTATAATGTACAACTTTATAACACAGTCCTACAATACTGTAGGCATTAAAACAGACGTAATATTAATATCCTCTGTGTTATTTCTAAATTCAGATGAGCTTGCTGTGATTTGGCAACGTGAACTCAAATCTAATCTAAAGAAGAAGTTTCAATGTGTATTTGAGGGGATCGCTAAACAAGGAAACCCAACACTTCTCAATAAGATCTACACAGAGCTCTACATCACAGAGGGTGGAACAGGAGAGGTCAATAATGAACATGAGCTGAGACAGATTGAGACAACAACCAGGAAACAAGCAAGAACAGAGACTGCAATAAAATGTAACGACATCTTCAAATCCTTAACTGGACAAGACAAACTTATCAGAACTGTGCTGACAAAGGGAGTCGCTGGCATCGGAAAAACAGTCTCTGTGCAGAAGTTCATTCTGGACTGGGCTGAAGGAAAAGCAAATCAGGATGTCCAATTTGTATTTTCATTCCCTTTTCGGGAGCTGAATTTGATGAAAGGTGAAAAACACACTTTGATTGAACTTCTCAATCACTTCTCAAAGGAAACCAAAGAATCAAGAATCTCCAACTACGACAAGTACAAAGTTCTGTTCATCTTTGATGGTCTGGATGAGTGCCGACTGCCCCTAGACTTCCAGAAGAACAAGATTTGTTGTGACGTCACAAAGTCAACCTCAGTGGATGTTTTGCTGACAAATCTCATCAAGGGAAATCTGCTACCCTCTGCTCTCCTCTGGATAACTACCCGACCTGCAGCAGCCAATAAGATCCCTTCAGGGTGTGTTGACCAGGTGACAGAGGTACGAGGGTTCAATGACCCACAGAAGGAGGAGTACTTCAGGAAGAGATTCAGTGATGAGGATCTGGCCAACATAATCATCTCACACATCAAGACATCAAGGAGCCTCCACATCATGTGCCACATTCCAGTCTTCTGTTGGATTTCTGCAACAGTCCTTGAAAACATGTTGAAACATAAGAGAGAAGAGATGCCCAAAACTCTGACTGAGATGTACTCACACCTTGTGGAGTTTCATACCAAACAGAAGAATGAAAAGTATCTTGGGAAAGAAGAGACAGGTCCACACTGGAATAAAGAGAGCATTCTGTCACTGGGAAAACTGGCTTTTCAACAGCTTGTTGACGGCAATCTGATTTTCTATGAAAAAGACCTGAAAAAGGCTGGCATTGATGTCAATGAAGCCTCAGTGTACTCAGGATTGTGCACACAGCTCTTTAAAGAGGAATGTGTGCTGTACCAGGACAAGGTGTACTGCTTCGTGCATCTGAGCATTCAGGAGTTTCTGGCTGCTGTATATGTGTTCCTCTCATTCATCAACAACAATGAGAATCTAATGGCCGAACCTCAATCAACGTCCAGGAACTTTTCTGTGAGGATCAGACACAAGCGTAAAGTTACTGTCTACAAGAGTGCTGTGGATAAAGCCTTACAAAGTGAGACAGGAAACCTGGACCTTTTCCTCCGCTTCCTTCTCGGCCTCTCACTGGAGTCCAATCAGAAGCACTTACGAGGTCTACTGACAACAACAAGAAGCAGCTCACAGAGCCATGAAGAAACAGTCAAGTACATCAAGGAGAAGATCAGGGAGAATCCCTCTCCAGAGAGGTGCATCAATCTGTTCCACTGTCTGAATGAACTGAATGACCATTCTCTAGTGGAGGAGATCCAAAGCTACCTGAGATCAGGAAGTCTGTCAAAAGCCAAACTGTCACCTGCACAGTGGTCAGCTCTGGTCTTTGTGTTGCTGACTTCAGAAAAGGAGCTGGATGTGTTTGACCTAAAGAAATACTCCAGATCAGAGGAAGGTCTTCTGAGGCTGCTGCCAGTGGTCAAAGCCTCCAGAGCTTCTCTGTGAGTACATAAAATGACATATAAGAACTAATCATCAGGAAGAAATATTACGTTTGGAGTAAAATATGTATTATAATATGTCTATAATATTATATTGAAAAACATATTGAATAAATGCATTGATTTTCACATTAGTATAACAATATGACCATGCAATTCTAGGAGACGGAAGATGAATCTATATGTTGTTAGAGAGAATAAACCAAATGCATCTGCCATTGTCCTTCTACACTACTGGTGTTAAATTAACAGTGTGTTTGTGAAATCATGATGATCTCTTTGCAGGCTGTCAGGCTGTGGAGTCACAGAGGAAGGCTGTGCTTCTCTGGTCTCAGCTCTGATGTCAAACCCCTCACACCTGAGAGAGCTGGACCTGAGTAACAATGACCTGAAGGATTCAGGAGTGAAGCTGCTCTCTTTTGGACTGGGGAATCTCCACTGTAAACTGGAGACTCTGAGGTCAGTATTCCTGTAGTTGGTCAACAAGTGATAACTGTTCACCAGATCCACATGTGTTTGCCAGGCACACATAGTCCATACCATATGTGTTTGGACAGTGAAGCTTACAGTTTTACATTTGGCGCTATGCTCCAGCATTTTGGATTTGAGATAAAATGTTTCATATTAGGCAACAATACAGAATGTCACTGTTTATTTGATGTTAATGGTGAGAGGTTAGCATGTTTTGTTGTAGCCTCTGTAACATTCTCACTCATTATTATTCATGATTCATTCATGATATTGCTCAATCTTGGCATCATCAGGATTACTTTAGTAGTGTTTAGAAACATGTTATCTACTCACTTAGACAGAAAATGACTCAACACCAAAGAATAGCAGTGTGGTTTTAATATGATTTGACTCTTTGCAGGCTGTCAGGCAGTCTAGTCACAGAGGAAGGCTGTGCTTCTCTGGTCTCAGCTCTGAAGTCAAACCCCTCACACCTGAGAGAGCTGGATCTGAGTAACAATGACCTGAAGGATTCAGGAGTGAAGCTGGTCTCTGCTGGACTGGGGAATCCCCACTGTAAACTGGAGACTCTGAGGTCAGTATTCCTGTATCACTCAATGAACACACACACATAGGACACACACTGGACACTCACACACACACACACACACACACACACACACACACTGGACACACACACACACACACAAAGATTCATTTAGTAGTGTTTAGAAATATGTTATCTACTGTTAATCATGATACATTCATTCATTGATATACAGTACCAGTCAAAAGTTTGGACACACCTACTCATTCAAGTTTTTTTCTTTATTTTTACCATTTTTTACATTGTAAAATAATAGTGAAGACATCAAAACTATGAAATAACACATATGGAATTATGTAGTAACCAAAAAAGTGTTAAACAAATGAAAATATATTTGATATTTGAAATACTTCAAATAGCCACCCTTTGTCTTGATGACAGCTTTGCACACTCTTGTCATTCTCTCAACCAGCTTCACCTGGAATGTTTTTACAACAGTCTTGAAGGAGTTCCCACATATGCTGAGCACTTGTTGGCTGCTTTTCCTTCACTCTGCCCTCCGACTCATCCCAAACTATATCAATTGGGGTGAGGTCGGGGGATTGTGGAGGCCAGGTCATCTGATGCATCACTCAATCACTCTCCTTCTTGGTCAAATAGAGGTGTGTTGAGTCATTGTCCTGTTAAAAAACAAATTATAGTCCCACTAAGCTTAAACCAGATGGGATGGCGTATTGCTGCAGAATGCTGTGGTAGCCATGCTGGTTAAGTGTGGTTAAATTCTAAATAAATCATAGACAGTGTCACCATCAAAGCACCCCCACAGCATTTATTTGGGCTGCAATTTCTGAGGCTGGTAACTCTAATGAACTTATCCTCTGCAGCAGAAGAAACTTTCAAAGTTCTTGAAATGTTCCGTATTGACTGACCTTCATGTCTTAAAGTAATGATGGACTGTCGTTTCTCTTTGCTTATTTGATGTCAGGTGTCAGTGTGCAGCGGTAGGACGGAGTCAGGCGCAGGACACAGAACTGAGTAAATAACGAACTTTACTCTGAAAAACAAAAAATTTAATTTCCACGCAGGGAAACATAACAGCTCACAGCAGTGTACAACACCAAACAATGAACAATCACGCACAAAACCATGAGGGAAGCAGAGGGTTAAATAGAGAAATAATCATTATTCGATGGGAACCAGGTGTGTACAATCAAGACAAAACAAATAGAAAAAGAAACGTAGATCGGTGGCAGCTAGAAAGCCGGTGACGACGACTGCCGATAGCCGCCCGCACAAGGCGGCAGGTAGCTTAGTGGTTAAGAGCGTTGTGCCAGTAACCGAAAGGTTGCTGGTTCTAATCCCCGAGCCAACTAGGTGAAAAATCTGTTGATGTGCCCTTGAGCAAGGTACTTAATCCTAATTGCTCCTGTAAGTCGCTCTGGATAAGAGCGTCTGCTAAATGACAAAAAAAAAAAGAAGAGGCACCAGCTTCGGCGGAAATCGTGACATTTCCTGTGGCGGTCCTCATGAGAGCCAGTTTCATCATAGCGCTTGATGGTTTTTGCGACTGCACTAGAAGAAAATTTTAACAGTTCCTGAAATGTTCCGTATTGACTGACTGTCATGTCTTAAAGTAATGATGGACTGTCGTTTCTCTTTGCTTATTTGAGCTGTTCTTGCCATAATATGGACTTGGTCTTTTACCAAATAGGGTTATCTTCTGTAAACACCCCCCCCCCCCCCCCCCCCCCCACCTTGTCACAATACAACTGATTGGCTCGAACGCATTAAGAAGGAAAGCAATTCCACAAATTAACTTTTAAGAAGGCACACCTGTTAATTGAAATGCATTCCAGGTGACTACCTCATGAAACTGGTTGAGAGAATGCCAAGAGTGTGCAAAGCTGTCATCAAGGCAAAGGGTGGCTATTTGAAGAATCTCAAATATAACATATATTTTAATTTGTTTAACACTTCTTTGGTTACTACATGATTCCATATGTGTTATTTCATAGTTTTGATGTCTTCACTATTATTCTACAATGTAAAAATTATTATTATTATTTTATTTTTTTACAAATTTGAATGAGTAGGTGTGTTCAAACTTTTGACTGATAGTGTATATATACATATATGAATAGATATGGCAGGTTTCAGGACTCTGATGTATCTGAAAAAGTTTTTAAAATATTTTTTCACCACCAAAGAATAGCAGTGTGGTTTTAATATGATTTTACTCTTGCAGGCTGTCAGGCTGTCTAGTCACAGAGGAAGGCTGTGACTACATAATGTTGACTATTTTTCATATTAGGCAACAGTATGTAATGTCACCTTTTATTTGAGGTTTTTCATACATATCTGTTTTAGTGTTTAGATACGAAAGCACTTTCTGTATCTAGTTCTCCCATTTGAAAAAGTCGTAATAATTTGGACACATTCACTTATATTGTATTAAAGTAGTCATAAGTTTAGTATTTGGTCCCATATTCCTTACCCACAGTGATTACATCAAGCTTGTGATTCTACAAACTTGTTGAATGCATTTGCAGTTTGTCTTGGTTGTGTTTTAGATTATGTTTTTCCTAATAGAAACTGAATGGTGAATAATGTCCTGTCATTTTGGAGTCACTTCACTTGTATTGTCAGTAAGAATAGAAGATGTTTCTGAAAACTTCTACATTAATGTGGATGCTACCATGATTATGAATAATCATGAATGAATCGTGAATGATGATGAATGAGAAAGTTACAGAGGAACAAGGATCATACCCCCTCTGTTATTGGTAATGGTGAGAGGTTAGCATGTTTTGTTGTAGCCTCTGTAACTTTCTCACTCATTATTATTCATGATTCATTCATGATTTTTCTTAATCATGGCATCATCAGGATTAATTTAGTAATGTTTAGAAACATGTTATCTACTCACTTAGACAGAAAATTAAACCAGTCATCGTCCACCATTTTAATATTGGGCAAAACATAACCCAAAACATAACCCAAAACAAACTGCAAATGCAACCAACGAGTTTGAGTCACAAGCTTGATGTAGTCATTGTGTTCAAGGAATATCAAACCAAATACTACACTTTTGACTACTTTAATACACTATATGAATTGGTCAGAATACTTATGACTTCTTCAAATGGGGGGACTAGATACATCAAGTGCTTTCATTTCTAAACAGTGAAACATATATGTATGAAAATACCCTCAAATAAAAGGTGACTTTATATACTGTCACCTCATATGAAACATTTGATCTGAAATCCAAAATGCTGGAGTACAGAGCCACATTTAAAATGTTATCTTCACTGACAAAATAGATATAGTGTGGACTGTATACTCAATACAATCTAAATCTGATACCTCACTGTCTGTCTTTTGACTGATACTGCTTTTTAAACTGGTCTGGTCAGTCTTCTCAAATATTTGTAATATACATGTTTCTATCTACAAGCAATACTTTGATAATTTGTCATTTCTAATAACGATACATTCATTTATGAATAGATATGGCAGGTTTCAGGACACTGATGTATCTCAACATGTAGAAAAAATATACTGCCACTATTTTCACCACCAAAGAATAGCAGTGTGGTTTTAATATGATTTGACTCTTTGCAGGCTGTCAGGCTGTCTAGTCACAGAGGAAGGCTGTGCTTCTCTGGTCTCAGCTCTGATGTCAAACCCCTCACACTTGAGAGAGCTGGATCTGAGTAACAATGACCTGAAGGATTCAGGAGTGAAGCTGCTCTCTGATGGACTGGGGAATCCCCACTGTAAACTGGAGACTCTGAGGTCAGTATTCCTGTAGTTGGTCAACAAGTGATAACTGTTCACCAGATCCACATGTGTTTACCAGGCACACATAGTCCACACCATATGTGTTTGGACAGTGAAGCTTACAGTTTTACATTTGGTTCTATACTCCAGCATTTTGGATTTGAGATAAAATGTTTCATATTAGGCAACAATACAGAATGTCACTGTTTATTTGATGTTAATGGTGAGAGGTTAGCATGTTTTGTTGTAGCCTCTGTAACTTTCTCATTCATTATTATTCATGATTCATTCATGATTTTTCTTAATCATGTCATCATCAGGATTAATGTAGTAGTGTTTAGAAACATGTTATCTACTCACTTAGACAGGAAATTAAACCAGTTATCATCCACCATTCAGTTACTGTTGGGCAAAACATAACCCAAAACACAACCAAAACAAACTGCAAATGCAACCAACGAGTTTGGACCAAATACTCAACTTTTGACTAGTTTAATACACTATAAGAATGTCACCTTTTATTTGAGAGTATTCATGCATACCTGTTTTACTGTTTAGATATGAAAGCACTTTATGTAGGTAGTTGTCTCATTTGAAAAATACGTAATTATTTGGACAAATTCATTTAGTCATAAGTTTAGTATTTGGTCCCATATTCCTTACCCACAGTGATTACATCAAGCTTGTGATTCTACAAACTTGTTGAATACATTTGCAGTTTGTCTTGGTTGTGTTTTGGATTATGTTTTTCCCAATAGAAACTGAATGGTGAATAATGTCCTGTCATTTTGGAGTCACTTCACTTGTATTGTCAGTAAGAATATAATATGTTTCTGAACACTTCTACATTCATGTGGATGCTACCATGATTATGAATAATCATGAATGAATCGTGAATGATGATGAATGAGAAAGTTACAGAGGAACAAGGATCATACCCCCTCTGTTATTGGTAATGGTGAGAGGTTAGCATGTTTTGTTGTAGCCTCTGTAACTTTCTCACTCATTATTATTCATGATTCATTCATGGTTTTTATTAATCATGGCATTATCAGGATTAATTTAGTAGTGTTTAGAAACATGTTATCTACTCATTTAGACAGAAAATTACTCCAGTCATCATCCACCATTCAGTTACTATCGGACAAAACATAACCCAAAACAAACTGCAAATGCAACCAACAAGTTTACAACCAAATACTCAACTTTTGACTACTTTAATACACTATAAGTGAATTGGTCAGAATACTTATGACTTTTTCAAATAGGGGGACTAGATATATAAAGTGCTTTCATTTCTAAACGGTGAAACAGATATACAGTGGGGAAAAAAAGTATTTACTCAGCCACCAACTGTGCAAGTTCTCCAACTTAAAAAGATGAGAGAGGCCTGTAATTTTCATCATAGGTACACGTCAACTATGACAGACAAAATGAGAAAAAAATATCCAGAAAATCACATTGTAGCATTTTTTATGAATTTATTTGCAAATTATGGTGTAAAATAAGTATTTGGTCAATAACAAAAGTTTCTCAATACTTTGTTATATACCCTTTGTTGGCAATGACACAGGTCAAACATTTTCTGTAAGTCTTCACAAGGTTTTCACACACTGTTGCTGGTATTTTGGCCCATTCCTCCATGCAGATCTCCTCTATAGCAGTGATGTTTTGGGGCTGTCGCTGGGCAACACAGACTTTCAACTCCCTCCAAAGATTTTCTATGGGGTTGAGATCTGGAGATTGGCTAGGCCACTCCATGACCTTGAAATGCTTCTTACGAAGCCACTCCTTCGTTGCCCGGGCGGTGTGTTTAGGATCATTGTCATGCTGAAAGACCCAGCCACGTTTCATCTTCAATGCCCTTGCTGATGGAAGGAGGTTTTCACACAAAATCTCACGATACATGGCCCCATTCATTCTTTCCTTTACACGGATCAGTCGTCCTGGTCCCTTTTTTCAGAAAAACAGCCCCAAAGCATGATGTTTCCACCCCCATGCTTCACAGTAGGTATGGTGTTCTTTGGATGCAACTCACCATTCTTTGTCCTCCAAACACGACGAGTTGAGTTTTTACCAAAAAGTTATATTTTGGTTTCATCTGACCATATGACATTCTCCCAATCCTCTTCTGGATCATCCAAATGCACTCTAGCAAACTTCAGACGGGCCTGGACATGTACTGGCTTAAGCAGGGGGACATGTCTTGCACTGCAGGATCTGAAATCTGGGATTTTTGCTCACCGTTCTTGTGATCATTTTGACCCCACAGGGTGAGATCTTGCGTGGAGCCCCAGATCGAGGGAGATTATCAGTGGTCTTGTATGTCTTCCATTTCCTAATAATTGCTCCCACAGTTGATTTTTTCAAACCAAGCTGCTTACCTATTGCAGATTCAGTCTTCCCAGCCTGGTGCAGGTCTTCAATTTTGTTTCTGGTGTCCTTTGACAGCTCTTTGGTCTTGGCCATAGTGGAGTTTGGAGTGTGACTGTTTGAGGTTGTGGACAGGTGTCTTTTATACTGATAACAAGTTCAAACAGGTGCCATTAATACAGGTAACGAGTGGAGGACAGAGGAGCCTCTTAAAGAAGAAGTTACAGGTCTGTGAGAGCCAGAAATCTTGCTTGTTTGTAGGTGACCAAATACTTATTTTCCACCATCATTTGCAAATAAATTCATTAAAAATCCTACAATGTGATTTTCTGGAGAAAAAAAATCTCAATTTGTCTGTCATAGTTGACGTGTACCTATGATGAAAATTACAGGCCTCTCTCATCTTTTTAAGTGGGAGAACTTGCACAATTGGTGGCTGACTAAATACTTTTTTCCCCCACTGTATATGAAAATACCCTCAACTAAAAGGTGACATTATATACTGTCACCTCATATGAAACATTTGATCTCAAATCCAAAATGCTGCAGTATAGAGCCACATTTAAAATGTTAGCTTCACTGTCAAAATAGATATGGTGTGGACTGTATACTCAATACAATCTAAATCTGATACCTCACTGTCTGTCTTTTGACTGATACTGCTTTTTAAACTGCTCTGGTCAGTCTACTCAAATATTTGTACTATACATTTTTCTCTCTACAATCAATATATGATCATTTCTAATAATGAAACATTCATTAATTTATGAATAGATATGGCAGGTTTCAGGACACTGATATATCCGAATATGTAGAAAAAATATACTGCCACTATTTTCACCACCAAAGAATATCAGTGTGGTTTTAATATGATTTGACTCTTTGCAGGCTGTCAGGCTGTCTAGTCACAGAGGAAGGCTGTGCTTCTCTGGTCTCAGCTCTGAAGTCAAGCCCCTCACACCTGAGAGAGCTGGATCTGAGTAACAATGTCCTGAAGGATTCAGGTGTGAAGCTGCTCTCTGCTGTACTGGGGTATCCCCACTGTAAACTGGAGACTCTGAGGTCAGTATTCCTGTAGTTGGTCAACAAGTGATAACTGTTCACCAGATCCACATGTGTTTACCAGGCACACATAGTCCACACCATATGTGTTTGGACAGTGAAGCTTACAGTTTTACATTTGGTTTTTAGATACAATGTTTCATATTATGCAACAGTACAGAATGTCACCTTTTATTTAAAGATTTTCATACATATACAGTGAGGGAAAAAAGTATTTGATCCCCTGCTGATTTTGTACATTTGCCCACTGACAAAGAAATGGTCAGTCTATAATTTTAATGGTAGGTTTATTTGAACAGTGAGAGACAGAATAACAACAAAAAATCCAGAAAAACGCATGTCAGAAATGTTATAAATTGATTTGCATTTTAATGAGGGAAATAAGTATTTCACCCCCTCTCAATCAGAAAGATTTCTGGCTTCCAGGTGTCTTTTATATAGGTAACGAGCTGAGATTAGGAGCACACTCTTAAAGGGAGTTCTCCTAATCTCAGTTTGTTACCTGTATAAAAGACACCTGTCCACAGAAGCAATCAATCAATCAGATTCCAAACTCTCCACCATGGCCAAGACCAAAGAGCTCTCCAAGGATGTCAGGGACAAGGGGCGGCAGGTAGCTTAGTGGGTAAGAGCGTTGTGCCAGTAACCGAAAGGTCGCTGGTTCTAATCCCCGAGCCGACTAGGTGAAAAATCTGTCGATGTGCCCTTAAGCAAGGCACTTAACCCTAATTGCTCCTGTAAGTCGCTCTGGATAAGAGCGTCTGCTAAATGACTAAAATGTAAATGTAAGATTGTAGACCTACACAAGGCTGGAATGGGCTACAAGACCATCGCCAAGCAGCTTGGTGAGAAGGTGACAACAGTTGGTGCGATTATTCGCAAATGGAGGAAACACAAAAGAACTGTCAATCTCCCTTGGCCTGGGGCTCCATGCAAGATCTCACCTTGTGGAGTTGCAATGATCATGAGAACGGTGAGGAATCAGCCCAGAACTACACGGGAGGATCTTGTCAATGATCTCAAGGCAGCTGGGAAAATAGTCACCAAGAAAACAATTGGCAACACACTACGCCGTGAAGGACAGAAATCCTGCAGCGCCCGCAAGGTCCCCCTGCTCAAGAAAGCACATATACAGGGACGTCTGAAGTTTTCCAATGAACATCTGAATGATTCAGAGGAGAACTGGGTGAAAGTGTTGTAGTCAGATGAGACCAATATCGAGCTCTTTGGCATCAACTCAACTCGCCGTGTTTGGAGGAGGAGGAATGCTGCCTATGACCCCAAGAACACCATCCCCACCGTCAAACATGGAGGTGGAAACATTATGCTTTGGGGGTGTTTTTCTGCTAAGGGAACAGGACAACTTCACCGCATCAAAGGGACGATGGACGGGGCCATGTGCCGTCAAATCTTGGGTGAGAACCTCCTTCCCTCAGCCAGGGCATTGAAAATGGGTCGTGGATGGGTATTCCAGCATGACAATGACCCAAAACACACGGCCAAGGCAACAAAGGAGTGGCTCAAGTAGAAGCACATTAAGACTAGCCAGTCTCCAGACCTTAATCCCATAGAAAATCTGTGGAGGTAGCTGAAGGTTCGAGTTGCCAAACGTCATCCTCGAAACCTTAATGACTTGGAGAAGATCTGCAAAGAGGAGTGGGACAAAATCCCTCCTGAGATGTGTGCAAACCTGATGGCCAACTATATGAAACGTCTGACCTCTGTGATTGTCAA
The DNA here is from genome assembly GCF_964263955.1 of Coregonus lavaretus. Lineage (NCBI taxonomy): Eukaryota > Metazoa > Chordata > Actinopteri > Salmoniformes > Salmonidae > Coregonus > Coregonus lavaretus. Next base: position 75,395,663 of record NC_139989.1, read on the forward strand.
CAAGGCTTTTGCCACCAAGTACTAAGTCATGTTTTGCAGAGGGGTCAAATACTTATTTCCCTCATTAAAATGCTAATCAAATAATAACATTTTTTACATGTGTTTTTCAGGATTTTGTTGTTGTTATTCTGTCTCTCACTGTTCAAATAAACCTACCATTAAAATTATAGACTGATCATGTCTTTGTCAGTGGGCAAACGTACAAAATCAGCAGGGGATCAAATACTTTTTTCCCTCACTGTATATTTTACCATTTAGAAATGAAAGCACTGTATTATGTAGTTCTCCCATTTGAAAAAAGTAATAATTATTTAGACAAATTAATTTAGTCAAAAGTTTAGTGTTTGGTCCAATATTCTTTGCCTGCAGTGATTATATCAATCCTGTGATTCTACAAACGTGTTGAATACATTTGCAGTTTGTCTTGGTTTTGTTGTAGATTACATTTTTCCTAATAGAAACTGAATGGTGAATAATGTCCTGTCATTTTGGAGTCACTTCACTTGTATTGTCAGTAAGAATAGAAGATGTTTCTGAACACTTCTACATTCATGTGGATGCTACCATGATTATGAATAATCAAGAATGAATCGTGAATGATGATGAATGAGAAAGTTACAGAGGAACAAGGATCATACCCCCTCAGTTATTGGTAATGGTGAGAGGTTAGCATGTTTTGTTGTAGCCTCTGTAACTTTCTCACTCATTATTATTCATGATTCATTCATGATTTTTCTTAATCGTGGCATCATCAGGATTAATTTAGTAGTGTTTAGAAACATGTTATCTACTAACTTAGACAGAAAATTACTCCAGTCATCATCCACCATTCAGTTACTATCAGGCAAAACATAACCCAAAACACAACCAAAACAAACTGCAAATGCAACCAATGAGTTTGAGTCACAAGCTTGATGTAGTCATTGTGTTCAAGGAATATCAGACCAATTACTAAACTACTTTAATACACTATAAGTGAATTGGTCAGAATACTTATGACTTCTTCAAATAGGGGGACTAGATACATAAAGTGCTTTCATTTCTAAACGGTGAAAAAGATATGTATTCAAATACCCTAAAATAAAAGGTGACATTATATACTGTCACCTCATATAAAACATTTAATCTCAAATCCAAAATGCTGGAGTATAGAGCCACATTTAAAATGTTATCTTCACTGTCAAAATAGATATGGTGTGGACTGTATACTCAATACAATCTAAATCTGATACCTCACTGTCTGTCTTTTAACTGATACTGCTTTTTAAACTGCTCTGGTCAGTCTACTCAAATATTCGTACTATACATTTTTCTCTCTACAAGCAATACTTTGATAAATTCTAATAATGATACATTAATTTATGAATAGATATGGCAGGTTTCAGGACACTGATATATCTGAATATGTTGAAAAAATATACTGCCACTGTGCTGCCATCTTGTTAGAAGGTAACAGATTATTTTATTATAGTGATTAAGAGTGACTTTCATTGTGTTCCATGGTGTTTAGCGCCCCCTAGTGGAGCTTTCTGGTACTAAGAATAATGTACAAAAACCCGGAAGTAAAGTAGTCATTCTGCACGCAGACAAGCAGCTAGAAACAACGCTACTGTACAGTTCTTTCAGTGCAACTATTTCTTGTCACGCTTCAGCCTCGGAAAATATTTGTTTGTAAGTTCAATTCAAGCATATTGCAAGTGATGATAATATTATTTTTGACAGAATTGCTTACTTATCAATGTTAGTTGGTTACATTTACTCACGCAAATTGCATTGACTTTCATGGATGCCGTTAGCTGTATTAGTTTGCTCGTGCGTCATGTAAAATAAGTGTGAAACATACTATAGTTTGTTACTGTTTCTAGTGTAATATGCTTTGTTATTGTACAGAGGTGTTTGTACATTATTAGAGTAATGAAAGGAGTTGGCTAGTTGTTACTCATAGAGTAATTATCTAATTGGTTTGTCGTCATGCCAGATACATGGTAACTTGGCACTTGCTTTGTATTTATGCAACTTCAACTTGAAATGTATAATGTACAGCTACAGTATGTCAATGTGAATTGAATACTAAAGTATATTATTTTCTGTATTTGCAGTTTCACAACATAAACGTTTTCAATACATTCGTTCAAGAAAAGTCACGCCTTGGAAGTTTTATTGAAGACTCAGTTGTTAGCTATCTGTCTAGTTTTGCACGGGAAAACAATTCCAGGGCAGAATAGCCACTATTTTCACCACCAAAGAATAGCAGTGTGATTTTAATATGATTTGACTCTTTGCAGGCTGTCAGGCTGTCTAGTCACAGAGGAAGGCTGTGCTTCTCTGGTCTCAGCTCTGAAGTCAAACACCTCACACCTGAGAGAACTGGATCTGAGTATCAATGACCTGAAGGATTCAGGAGTGAAGCTGCTCTCTGCTGGACTGGGGGATCCCCACTGTAAACTGGAGACTCTGAGGTCAGTATTCCTGTAGTTGGTCAACAAGTGATAACTGTTCACCAGATCCACATGTGTTTACCAGGCACACATAGTCCACACCATATGTGTTTGGACAGTGAAGCTTACAGTTTTAAATTTGGTGCTATGCTCCAGCATTTTGGATTTGATATAGAATGTTTCATATTAGGCAACAGTACAGAATGTCACCTTTTATTTGAGAGTATTTTCATACATATCTTTGTTACTGTTTAGAAATGAAATCACTTTATGTATCTAGTTCTCCCATTTGAAAAAGTCTTAATAATTTGGACATATTCACTTATATTGTATTAAAGTAGTCATAAGTTTAGTATTTGGTCCCATATTCCTTACCCACAGTGATTACATCAAGCCTGTGAATCTAAAAACTTGTTGAATACATTTGCAGTTTGTTTTGGTTGTGTTTTAGATGATGTTTTTCATAATAGAAACTGAATGGTGAATAATGTCCTGTCATTTTGGAGTCACTTCACTTGAATTGTCAGTAAGAATAGAAGATGTTTCTGAACACTTCTACATTCATGTGGATGCTACCATGATTATGAATAATCATGAATGAATCGTGAATGATGATGAATGAGAAAGTTACAGAGGAACAAGGATCATACCCCCTCTGTTATTGGTAATGATGAGAGGTTAGCATGTTTTGTTGTAGCCTCTGTAACTTTCTCACTCATTATTATTCATGATTCATTCATGATTTTTCTTGATGGTTGTAAAGTCGTCTCAAATAAAACTGTGAAGGACCTAGGCGTTACTCTTGACCCTGATCTCTCTTTTGACGAACATATCAAGACTGTTTCAAGGACAGCTTTTTTCCATCTACGTAACATTGCAAAAATCAGAAATTTTCTGTCCAAAAATGATGCAGAAAAATTAATCCATGCATTTGTTACTTCTAGGTTAGACTACTGCAATGCTCTATTTTCCGGCTACCCAGATAAAGCACTAAATAAACTTCAGTTAGTGCTAAATACGGCTGCTAGAATCCTGACTAGAACCAAGAAATTTGATCATATTACTCCAGTGCTAGCTTCCCTACACTGGCTTCCTGTTAAGGCAAGGGCTGATTTCAAGGTTTTACTGTTAACCTATAAAGCGTTACATGGGCTTGCTCCTACCTATCTTTCCGAGTTGGTCCTGCCGTACATACCAATACGTACGCTACGGTCACAAGACGCAGGCCTCCTAATTGTCCCTAGAATTTCTAAGCAAACAGCGGGAGGCAGGGCTTTCTCCTATAGATCTCAATTTTTATGGAACAGTCTGCCTACCCATGTGAGAGACGCAGACTCGGTCTCAACCTTTAAGTCTTTACTGAAGACTTATCTCTTCAGTAGGTCATATGATTGAGTGTAGTCTGGCCCAGGAGTGTGAAGGTGAACGGAAAGGCTGGAGCAACGAACAGCCCTTGCTGTCTCTGCCAGGCCGGTTCCCCTCTCCACTGGGGTTCTCTGCCTCTAACCCTGTTGCAGGGGCTGAGTCACTGGCTTGCTGGTGCTCTTTCATGCCGTCCCTGGGAGGGGTGCGTCACTTGAGTGGGTTGAGTTACTGACGTGATCTTCCTGTCTGGGTTGGCGCCCCCCTCTTGGTTTGTGCTGTGGTGGAGACCTCTGTGGGCTATACTCGGCCTTGTCTCAGGATTGTAAGTTGGTGGTTGGGGATATCCCTCTAGTGGTGCGGGGGCTGTGCTTTGGCGGAGTGGGTGGGGTTATATCCTTCCTGTTTGGCCCTGTCCGGGGGTTTCTTCGGATGGGGCCACAGTGTCTCCGGACCGCTCCTGTCTCAGCCTCCAGTATTTATGCTGCAGTAGTTTATGTGTCGGGGGGCTGGGGTTAGTTGGTTATACCTGGAGTACTTCTCCTGTCTTATCCAGTGTCCTGTGTGAATTTAAGTATGCTCTCTCTAATTCTCTCGTTCTCTCTTTCTCTCTGAGAACCTGAGCCCTAGGACCATACGTCAGGACTACCGGGCATGATGACACCTTGCTGTCCCCAGTCCGCCTGGCCTTGCTGCTATTCCAGTTTCAACTGTTCTGCCTGCGGCTACGAAACCCCTACCTGTCCCAGACCTGCTGTTTTCAACTCTTAATGATCGGCTATGAAAAGCCAACTGAGAGACCTGAGCCCTAGGACCATACGTCGGGACTACCGGCCGTGGTGACTCCTTGCTGTCCCCAGTCCGCCTGGCCTTGCTGCTATTCCAGTTTAAACTGTTCTGCCTGCGGTTATGGAACCCCTACCTGTCCCAGACCTGCTGTTTTAAACTCTTAATGATCGGCTATGAAAAGCCAACTGAGATTTATTCCTGATTATTATTTGACCATGCTTGTCACTTATGAACATTTTTGAACATCTTGGCATGGTTCTGTTATAATCTCCACCCGGCACAGCCAGAAGAGGACTGGCCACCCCTCATAGCCTGGTTCCTCTCTAGGTTTCTTCCTAGGTTTTGCCTTTCTAGGGAGTTTTTCCTAGCCACCGTGCTTCTACACCTGCATTACTAGCTGTTTGGGGTTTTAGGCTGGGTTTCTGTACAGCACTTCGAGATATTAGCTGATGTAAGAAGGGCTATATAAAATAAAATTGATTGATTGATTGATTAATCGTGGCATCATCAGGATTAATTTAGTAGTGTTTAGAAACATGTTATCTACTCACTTAGACAGAAAATTACTCCAGTCATCATCCACCATTCAGTTGCTATCAGGCAAAACATAACCCAAAACACATCCAAAACAAACTGCAAATGCAACCAACGAGTTTGGGACCAAATACTAAACTTTTGACTACTTTAATACACTATAAGTGAATTGGTCAGAATACTTATGACTTCTTCAAATAGGGGGACTAGATACATAAAGTGCTTTCATTTCTAAACGTTGAAACAGATATGTATTAAAATACCCTCAAATAAAAGGTGACATTATATACTGTCACCTCATATGACACATTTGATCTCAAATCCAAAATGCTGGAGTACAGAGCCACATTTAAAATGTTAGCTTCACTGTCAAACTAGATATGGTGTGGACTGTATACTCAATACAATCTAAATCTGATACCTCACTGTCTGTCTTTTGACTGATACTGCTTTTTAAACTGCTCTGGTCAGTCTACTCAAATATTTGTACTATACATGTTTCTATCTACAAGCAATACTTTGATAATTTCTAAAAATTATACATTAATTTATGAATAGATATAGCAGATTTCAGGACACTGATGTATCTGAACATTTTGAAAAAATATACTGCCAATATTTTGACCACCAAATAATTGCAGTGTGGTTTTAATATGATTTGACTCTTTGCAGGCTGTCAGGCTGTCTAGTCACAGAGGAAGGCTGTGCTTCTCTGGTCTCAGCTCTGAAGTCAAACCCCTCACACCTGAGAGAGCTTGACCTGAGCTACAATCACCCAGGAGACTCAGGAGTCAGACTGCTCTCTGCTGGACTGGAGGATCCACACTGCAGACTTGAGAAACTCAAGTATGTAGAGGGTTTATGTCAATGTTCATATCAGACATGTTGGAGTTATCAGGCTAGTTAAGACAAACATTCTTACCACAACTTGGACTAAGTTATATAAAGAATGTGTGTGTATGTGTGTCCAGTGTGTGTGTGTGTGTGTGTGTGTGTGTGTGTGTGTGTGTGTATGTGTGTGTGTGTCCAGTGTGTGTGTCTCCAGTGTGTGTGTGTGGGCCCACGTGTATCAGTACACTGGACACACACAAACACTGGACAAACACACACACTGGACACACACACACACAAAAACACTGGACACACACACACACATTGGACACACACTGGACACACACACACACTGGACACACACACACTGGACACACACACACACACTCACACTGGACACACACACATACACTGGACAAACACACACACACACTGGACACACACACACACACACACAAACACACTGGACACACACACACTGAACACACTGGACAGACAAACACACACACTGGTCACACTGGACAGACACACACACACACACTGGACACACACACACACAAACAGTGGACACACACATTCACTTGACAAACACACACAAACTGAACACACAAACACACACACACACACTGGACACACACTGGACACAAACTGGACACACACAAAAACTGGACACACACACACATTGGACACACACAGGACACACACACACACTGGACACACACACACACTGGACACACACACACACACACGCTGGACACACACACACACACAGGACACACACACACTGGACACACACACACACACTGGACACACACACACACACTGGACACACACACACACACACACACTGGACACACACAAACTGGACACACACACACACACAAACAGGACACACACACACACAGACACACACACACACTGGACACACACACTGGACACATACACACACACACACACACACACAAACATTCTTACCACCGCTTATACAAAGTTATATGCTGAATGTGTGTGTGAGTGTCAAGTGTGTGTGTTGTGTGTGTCCGTGTCCAGTGTGTGTGTGTGTGTGTGTGTGTGTGTGTGTGTGTGTGTGTGTGTGTGTGTGTGTGTGTGTGTGTGTGAGAGTTCAGGTGTATCCCTCAATGACTGTCTGTTCTTCTGCTTACCGCTACAGTGTGGAACATGGTGGAGAGAACACAATGAAACCTGGACTTAGAAAATGTGAGTGTTGACTGCTGTGAAGAATATGACTAAGAATAAGTCTTAATTCAAGTGAAGTCAAAGTCAAAGACCACCGTCATTACTTACTTGGTCATATTAAATATCAGCTGTAGTTCTACAGAAGCACAAATCAGGGACACCAAAGTTTACAAAGAGTTGCTTTGACAATGTGTGTGTGGCGTGTTCGTGTTACTTTAGAAATGTGTGTGTGTGTTCATGCATGAAGATTTGTGTGTGTGTCCAGTGTGTGTTCAGGATGTGTTTCCATTGTGTGTGTGTTCAGGATGTGTGTGTGTGTTCATGCATGCATACAGGTGTGAGTGTGTGTTCAATGTGTTTGTGTGTGTACAGGATGTGTGTGTGTGTGTTCAGGATGTGTGTGTGTGTAATTAACGGGAATAAGTGTGTTTTATATTACCATACAGTATAACATATGATCATTGAACAAATCTCAAGTTACCTTAACTTCTCCTTTTGATACCTAGAAACATCTACATTAAATTAATTACTGAAAAGTGAGTTAACATTCTAATGTGAATGATGATGATTTCTAATATTGTGTCTGGTTTCATCCATCAGATGTCTGTGATCTCACACTGGACCTAAACACAGTAAACAGACTCCTCTCTCTTTCTGAGGAGAACAGAAAGGTGACATGTAGGACAGAGGAGCAGCCGTATCCTGATCACCCAGAGAGATTTGAGGTCTGTAGACAGGTGCTGTGTAGAGAGGGTCTGACTTGGCGCTGTTACTGGGAGGTAGAGTGGAGTGGGAGATGGGCTGGTATAGGAGTGACATATAAAGGAATCAGCAGGAGAGGAGTGGGTAATGACTGTGGGATTGGATACAATGACAAGTCCTGGAGTCTGATCTGCTCTGACAACAGTTACAGAGCCTGTCACAATAATAAGTCCACTACCATATACGTCCCCTCCTCCAGCTCCCACAGAGTAGGAGTGTATCTGGACTGGCCAGCCGGCACTCTGTCCTTCTACAGAGTCTCCTCTGACACACTGACCCACCTGAACACATTCCACTCCACATTCACTGAGCCGCTCTATCCAGGGTTTAGGGTTTATGGTGTTGACTCCTCAGTGTCCCTGTAAATAATAACCATGGTAACATTGACACACACACACACACTGGACACTGTACACACACACTAGACACACACACACACACACATACACTGGACACACACACACATACACTGGACACACACACACAAACTGACACACTGGACACACACAAACTGACACACTGGACACTCACACACACAAACACTGAACACACACACACACATATACTGAACACACACACACACTGGACACACACACTGAAACACACTGGACACACAAACACACTTTATACACACACACTGTAAACACACACACACACACACAAACAAACACCGGACAAACAAACACTGGACACACACACACACACACACACACACACACACACACACACACACACACATGACACACATACATTGATCACACACACTGGACAAACACACCCACACACTGGACGATGTACACAAATAAACACACTAGACACACACACACACTGACACACACACACACACTGGACACACACACACACAATGAACAAACACACTGGACAAACACACCCACACACTGGACACTGGACACACAAACACTCTGGACACACACACACACACTGGACACACACACTGGACACACACACACTGGACACACACACACACACACTGGACAAACACACACACACACACACACACACACACACACACACACACTGGACACACACACACACACTGGACACACACACACACAGGACACACACACACACTGGACACACACACACACACACACCTGACACACACACACAGGACACACACACACACTGGACACTCACACACACTGGACACACACACACACACAGGACACACACTGGACACACGGACACACACACACAAACACACACACACACACTGGACACACACACTGGACACACACACATACGCTGGACACACACACACACACTCACACTGGACCCACACACATACACACTGGACACACAAACACTGGACACACACAAACACACACACACACAGGACACACACACACACACACACACACACTGGACACACACACCTGACACACACACACACACAGGACACACACACACACACACACTCACACACACTGGACACACACACTCACTGGACACACACACTCACACACACTGGACACACACACAGACACTGGACACACACACACTGGACACACACAAGCACACACACACACAGGACACACACACACACACACACACACTGGACACACACACACACTCACACTGGACACACACACATATACACACCTGACACACACACACACAGGACACACACACTGGACACACACACACACTGGACACACACACACACTGGACACACACACACACACTGGACACACACACGCACACTGGACACACACCCACATACACACTGGGGACACACACCTGACACAGACACTGGACACACACACACACACACTGGACACACAAACACAATGGACACACACACTGATCACACACACACTGAACAAACACACGCTGAACACACACACACACACACACACACACACACTGGACACACACACACTAAACATACACGCTGGATACACACACACACTGAACACACACACGCTGAACACACACACACACTGGACACACACACACATAGACTGAACACACACACACACACACTGGACACACACACACTGGACACACACACACTGGACACACACACACACACTGGACTCGCATCCACACACACACACTGGACACACACACACATAAACACACACTGGATTCACACACTCACACACACTGGACACACACATCCATAAACATTGGACACACACACTGAACACACACACACACACTGGACACCCACACACACTGGACAAACACACACAGGACTCACACACACACACACACACACACTGGACAGACACACACTGGACACACACACACTGGAAACGCACACACTCACACACTGGAAACACACACACTCACACACTGAACACACACACACTGACACTGAACACACACACATACTGGACACACACACATTGAACACACACACACACACAGGACACACACACACACACACACACACACACACTGGACACACACACACACACACACACACACACACACACACTGGACACACATACATACACTGGACTCACACACACACTGGACACACACACTGAACACAACCAGCCCTGCCATTTCTACCTGTCCTGATCTAGTGTTTCACCCCTGACCTCCTCACACCGTCTCACTGTCCATGTCTGCTTTTAGCTCCCACCTCTACTTCACTGTGTTATAATGGACCTCATGCTTGTTATGTCACCTCTGTAACCAGTTATCAAACATACTGACCTTTCTGACCCTATCCCATGGCCCTACTTTCTACAACTGAATATTTAAATTCCTCTATGAATTTTGTTTAGTGTCCATTTACTCATTTATGTATTTGTTGTATATTGGGGTTGTGCTGCAGAGCATCATGGGGTTTGTATGTATTGAGATGATCACGTTCCAGATAAATGGTTGAACTGATTCCTGTCTCCTGTCTCATCATTATTGAGTTGTTATACAGACGTGGTTATGAATCCAACGAGACATAACAAAAGATTGGCGATGAGTATGTCTGAATCTACAGGAACTATTCAATCTGGAAGAAGTGGGTTTTTACAACTGTTTAAAACTGTTATTTTCTGGTGTACAGAATAGGCTAATGTTAGCACAGTGTATTGATAGCAGAGGCAAGTGCATAGTCTAGCTAGCTAAGAAAGAGAGTTAACCAGTGGTGTAAAGTACTTAAGTAAAAATACTTTAAAGTACTACTTAAGTAGTTTTTTGGGCTATCTGTACTTGACTTTACTATTTATATTTTTGACAACTTTTACTTTTACTTCACTACATTCCTAAAGAAAATAATGTACTTTTTACTCCATACATTTTCCCTGACACCCAAAAGTACTTGTTACATTTTGAATGCTTAGCAGGACAGAAAATGGTCCAATTCACACACTTATCAAGAGAACATCCCTACTGCCTCTGATCTGGCAGACTCACTAAACACAAATGCTTTGTTTGTAAATTGTCTGAATGTTGGAGTTTGCCTCTGGCTGAACGTACATTTTAAAAACAAGAAAATCGTCTGGTTTGCTTTATGTAATGAATTTGAAATGATTTATACTTGTACTTTTACTTTTCATACTTTAGTATATTATAGCAATTACATTTACTTTTGATACGTAAGTATATTTAAAACCAAATACTTTTAGAATTTTAGTCAAGTAGTATTTTACTGGGTGACTTTCACTTTTAGTTGAGTCATTTTCTATTAAGGGATCTTTACTTTTACTCAAGTATGACAATTGGGTACTTTTTCCACCACTGGAGTTAACATCGTCATGGACGGCAGAAAAGGACTGGAGACGGACATCGCATAACTTAGTCCAAGTGGTGGTCAGAATGTTTGTCTTAACTAGCCTGATAACTCCAACATGTCTGATATGAACATTGACATAAACCCTCTACATACTTGAGTTTCTCCAGTCTGCTGTGTGGATCCTCCAGTCCAGCAGAGAGCAGTCTGACTCCTGAGTCTCCTGGGTGATTGTAGCTCAGATCCAGCTCTCTCAGGTGTGAGGGGTTTGACTTCAGAGCTGAGACCAGAGAAGCACAGCCTTCCTCTGTGACTAGACAGCGTGACAGCCTGCAAAGAGTCAAATCATATTAAAACCACACTGCTATTCTTTGGTGGTGAAAATAGTGGCAGTATATTTTTTCAAAATGTTCAGTTAAATCAGTGTCCTGAAACCTGCTCTATCTATTCATAAATTGATGTTTCATTATTAGAAATGACAAATTATCAAAGTATTGCTTGTAGAGAGAAAAATGAATAGTCCAAATATTTGAGTAGACTGACCAGACCAGTTTAAAAAGCAGTATCAGTCAAAAGACAGACAGTGAGGTATCAGATTTAGATTGTATTGAGTATACAGTCCACACCATATCTACAGTGCATTCAAAAAGTATTCAGACCCCTTGACTTTTTCCACATTTTGTTAAGTTACAGCCTTATTCTAAAATAGATTAAATTAGTTATTTTTCCCCATCAATTTACACACAATACCCCATAATGACAAAGTGAAAACAGGTTTTTAGACATGTTTGCAAATATATAGAAATACCTTATTTACAGAAGTTTTCAGACCTTTTGCTATGAGATTCGAAATTGAGCTCATGTGCATCCTGTTTCCGTTGATCATCCCTGAGATGTTTCTACAACTTGATTGGATTCCACCTGTGGTAAATTCAATTGATTGGACATGATTTGGAAAGGCACACACCTGTCTATATAAGGTCCCACAGTTGACAGTGCATGTCAGAGCAAAAACCAAGCCATGAGGTTGAAGGAATTGTCCGTAGAGCTCCGAGACAGGATTGTGCCGAGGGGAAGGGTACCAAAAAATGTCTGCAGCATTGAAGGTCCCCAAGAACACAGTGGCCTCCATCATTCTTAAATGGATGAAGTTTGGAACCACCAAGATTCTTCCTAGAGCTGGCCGCCCGGCCAAACTGAGCAATCGGGAGAGAAGGGCCTTGGTCAGGGAGGTGACCAAGAACCCGATGGTCACTCTGACAGAGCTCCAGAGTGCCTCTGTGGATATGGGAGAACCTTCCAGAAGGATAACCATCTCTGCAGCACTCCACCAATCAGGTCTTTATGGTAGAGTGGCCAGACGGAAGCCCCTCGTCAGTAAAAGGCACATGACAGCCCGCTTGGAGATTGTCAAAAGGCACCTAAAGACTCTCAGACCATGAGAAACAAGATTCTATGGTCTGATGAAACCAAGCTTGAACTCTTTGGCCTGAATGCCAAGCGTCATGTCTGGAGGAAACCTGGCACCATCCCTACGGTGAAACATGGTGGTGGCAGCATCATGCTGTGGGGATGTTTTTTAGTGGCAGGGACTGGGAGACTAGTCAGGATCGAGGGAAAGATGAACAGAGCAAAGTACAGAGAGATCCTTGATGAAAACCTGCTCCAGAGCGCTCTGGACCTCAGACTGGGGTGAAGGTTCACCTTCCAACAGGACAATGAGCCTAAGCACACAACCAAGACAACACAGGAGTTCTAAAAACCCATCACTTTGTCATTATGGGATGTTGTGTGTAGATTGATGAGGGAAAAAAACAGTTTAATCAATTTTAGAATAAGGCTTTAACGTAACAAAATGTGGAAAAAGTCAAGGGGTCTGAATACTTTCCGAAAGCACTGTGTAACTATACACTATATATACAGCAGTATGTGGACACCCTTTCAAATTAGTGGATTTGGATATTTCAGCCACACCGGTTGCTGACAGGTGTATAAAATCGAGCACACAGCCATGCAATCTCCATAGACACTAAGCGGTCCCGTTCTGTGAGCTTGTGTGGCCTACAACTTCACTGCTGAGCCGTTGTTGCTCCTAGACGTTTCCACTTCACAATAAAAGCACTTACAGTTGACAGGGGCAGCTCTAGCAGGGCAGAAATGTGACTTGTTGGAAAGGTGGCATTCTATGACGGTGCCATGTTGAAAGTCAATGAGCGCTTCAGTAAGGCTATACTACTGCCAATGTTTGTCTATGGAGATTGCATGGCTGTGTGCTCGATTTCATACACCTGTCAGCAACGGGTTTGGCTGAAATAGCAGAATCCACTAATTTGAAGGGGTGTCCATATACATTTGTATATAAAGTGTATTTCCCTGGGATATTACTCAGGTCCCACCAGTCCAGTTATGCTGCTCTGGCGCCATCCTGTGGACTGCTGGGAACACAACTTCAACTCCATTACATTCGATGTATCCCACAAAGTGCCACTTGGCTGGACAAAGCAGTCTGAATGGAAATCAGGTACATATATGAATACAGGCAGACACACAGCCTTACATGCAGTGGCGGCTCCTGAAAAAATTCTCAGGAGGGGCAATTTTTCTGATGATTTAGGTGACCTACACACATTTAAAAAAAGATATGTCCAGCAACAACATGAAGACAGGGGCAGCATATAAGTCAATACCAGAAGCATTTATTGACTGATCTCAAAAGTGTTGGCTTACCAGGGTTGGTGGAGCCCTCAGTTTCATCTTTGCCTCGCAAAGCTAACTCAAACACTCCGCAAAACTTCACACACTGGATTAGCCGGCTGAGGATGTGGCGGTTCTTGCTAATGTCGTAGTAAATATATTTGTTATAGTGAATATGGAATATGATATGTTGAGTAAAATGTTGTGCTAAGATCTATTTAGGTCAGGAGCTGGTTATAAGTTCTGTTCCTATCCAATAACAATGGACAAAAGGGTCCTATCTTGTCAGCCTTGTCAGCAGGTGGCCAAGGACAACACCCACGCCATAGGCCTCTCAGTTCTTCCAACTCACGAGTTCTTGCTCTGAGGACACACACACACACAAACACACACACACACACACATCATCACTGTTAAACACACACACACACATCATCACTGTTAAACACACACACACACACACACACACAAAAATCCCCTCTCTTAGGCTGAACATTTGAAGACAGAGAACCCGACTCAGAGCCAATGCAACAGTGACAGTAGCCTGCAGGGGACCTCGCCCAACTCATCAGGACCAATCAGAAGATCAGAACTACTAGATTGAACCTACTTCATTTATTGCATAAAATGTCTGCACACAATGTTTCGGGGCTCTCTTCAGATAATAATAATAATAATAATAATAATAATAATAATAATAATAATAATAATAATAATAATAATAATATGCCATTTAGCAGACGCTTTTATCCAAAGCGACTTACAGTCATGCGTGCATACATTTTTGTGTATGGGTGGTCCCGGGGATCGAACCCACTACCTTGGCGTTACAAGCACCATGCTCTACCAGCTGAGCTACAGAAAGTGGATACTCATGGATGCGCATTGCAATTGTAAAATGTCAACACAATTGGAGACACCACGTCATTTTTGGAGACATGTTATTGACAGTAAACTATTGTAGATGCGACTGCTAACTAACTAAAACATTTTAGCTGGCTAGCTAATCATCTTAGCTAAATGTGGGGCAAACAATTCAGTTATTTACCGTTAATTTGAGGGATTGGGGTGAAAGAAATCGAGTTACATAGTGATACTTTACGATATACTGTATTGACAATATCGCAATATTTTAGCGCTAGTTGGCTGTACCTGCACCAAAACACCATTATTGTTCCTTCATAGCTTGTTCTCAATCTTTTCACATTGGGAGCCAATTTGTTTTCAGCACTTTTATTTCCATGACTGATCAAAACTCGTTCTCATGGCTTTCTGATCCCTCTGCAACAGACATATGGTGCGCAATAAAATCACAGTATCGAATCGCAATACGTATAGAATCATGAGACTCGCAATGCTGATGCATATATCTTATCGTGAGGTTCCTGGCAATTCCCAGCCCAAGTTCATTTTTAAGAGTTTGACGAACGGGTCCGTGAACGCGATTCCAGATATATTTACCTCTGAATAAACTGCCTTTATTACACCATATCCACATCCAGTAAACTTGTGATTATCAACACTAACCTCATCGTTGTGGCGGCGGACAGCTAGCCTGTATCCCTCGTCATCCAGTTGAGTGAGTGGCAATGTCTTTTTTCGTTCGTACCAATTTTTGGAAAATCCTCGGGTGTAGGACTTTCCGCCTTTAGTAGAAACCTGTTGAATTATTAAATTTGGTCTGGGAGGTCCTAATTGTTTCGTTGCCAATTTATCTTCATTTGTTCGCCGACAAAAAGGAAATTCTTTCAAAGACACAACCGAGTTGCACTGAAGCCTAGCCATGTTGATAGTAGTAGTGAATTGATTGACGCTGCTACCCTCTCTTTTCTTAGTTACGTTCATGTGACGAAAGCGCGTAAGTGCAAGCCCACAGACACCCATTGAGATTGTATTGAAGGCTCTGAAATTTGAAAAAAATAGATTTTACATGGGAGTCTATGACAGAAGTTCTGGGCGATTTTCAATCTGACTGAAATCGCCCCAAAAGGGGGTGGAGCCATTTGAAGCACGACTTTAGCCTGATTCGACATTTAGTGGCAGTGTGGCACTGTGGCAGATCAGACGTATAGATTACAACACTGATAACTACTGTTGCCGTGATATAATTGATTAGAAAAAAAATCCCTTCCTTTTCCCGTTTGGCAGTGCGTCGCCCATATCGCCCTATTGAACAGGCCGTCCCTGCTTACATGTCATATCACTGAGTCTCAGTTTAAATCACGGTTTAAACATAACAAGTCATTGCAAGTGAAAACATTTCTCAATTAGGTTTTAGGTTTTATTTATTCACACCAAAGAAAAGAAGTGAAAGACAAAACACTGCAGATAAATAAACAGGTAAAAACGGTGTTCAGGTGAGGATGGGAAGCTCAAAAGGGCTGATATGAAAACCACAACACAAATAAAAGAAAAAAACTAAACGTTTGTTCAATCAGTTAAACAAAACATATTAATTTTAATTATACATGATATACAGTGGTTTGCGAATGTATTCACTCCCCTTGGTATTTTTCCTATTTTGTTGCCTTACAACCTGGAATTAAAATATATTTTTTGGGTGTTTGTATCAATTGATTTACACAACATGCCTACCACTTTGAAGATGAAAAATATGTTTTATTGTGAAACAAACAAGAAATAAGACAAAAAAACAGAAAACTTGAGCGTGCATAACTATTCACCCCCCCAAAGTCAATACTTAGTAGAGCCACCTTTTGCAGCAATTACAACTGCAAGTCTCTTGGGGTATAAATAAAAACATAAATTGGTCATTTAGCAGACGCTCTTATCCAGAGCGACTTACAGGAGCAATTAGGGTTAAGTGCCTTGCTCAAGGGCACATCGACAGGTTTTTCACCTAGTCGGCTCGGGGATTAGAACCAACGACCTTTCGGTTACTGGCACAACGCTCTTATGGGTATGTCTCTATAAGCTTGGCACATCTAGCCACTGGGATTTTTGCCCATTCTTCAAGGCAAAACTGCTCCAGCTCCTTCAAGTTGGATGGGTTCCGCTGGTGTACAGCAATCTTTAAGTCATACCACAGATTCTCAATTGGATTGAGGTCTGGGCTTTGACTAGGCCATTCCAAGACATTTAAATGTTTCCCCTTAAACCACTCAAGTGTTGCTTTAGCAGTATGCTTAGGGTCATTGACCTGCTGGAAGGTGAACCTCTGTCCCAGTCTCAAATCTCTGGAAGACTGAAACAGGTTTCCCTCAAGAATTTCCCTGTATTCAGCGCCATCCATCATTCCTTCAATTCTGACCAGTTTCCCAGTCCCTGCCGATGAAAAACATCCCCACAGCATGATGCTGCCACCACCATGCTTCACTGTGGGGATGGTGTTCTCGGGGTGATGAGATGTGTTGGGTTTGCGCCAGACATAGCGTTTTCCTTGATGGCCAAAAAGCTCAATTTTTGTCTCATCTGACCAGAGTACTTTCTTTCATATGTTTGGGGAGTCTCCCACAAACATATGGAAGGGGGAATGTGTTTGCTTATTTTTTTCTTTAAGCAAGATATCTTTTGTTTTCACATCATGGTTTAATGTTCTGAACACTCCAGGATCCAGCAGATCCTACAGGGATAATGAGAAAATGCCTCTAATAGAGGTTTTGAATGAGCAAGTCTGAAGAGAACAGTAAGAGCTGATATGTCATGTAGATTAAACACAGAAACACTGGAGAACCACTCAGAGAGGTATTCATCTACAGGACTGGGACACTGGAGAACCACTCAGAGAGGTATTCATCTACAGGACTGGGACACTGGAGAACCACTCAGAGAGGTATTCATCTACAGGACTGGGACACTGGAGAACCACTCAGAGAGGTATTCATCTACAGGACTGGGACACTGGAGAACCACTCAGAGAGGTATTCATCTACAGGACTGGGACACTGGAGAACCACTCAGAGAGGTATTCATCTACAGGACTGGGACACTGTAAAACCACTCAGAGAGGTATTCATCTACAGGACTGGGACACTGGAGAACCACTCAGAGAGGTATTCATCTACAGGACTGGGACACTGGAGAACCACTCAGAGAGGTATTCATCTACAGGACTGGGACACTGGAGAACCACTCAGAGAGGTATTCATCTACAGGACTGGGACACTGGAGAACCACTCAGAGAGGTATTCATCTACAGGACTGGGACACTGTAGAACCACTCAGAGAGGTATTCATCTACAGGACTGGGACACTGTAAAACCGCTCAGAGAGGTATTCATCTACAGGACTGGGACACTGTAGAACCACTCAGAGAGGTATTCATCTACAGGACTGGGACACTGGAGAACCACTCAGAGAGGTATTCATCTACAGGACTGGGACACTGGAGAACCACTCAGAGAGGTATTCATCTACAGGACTGGGACACTGGAGAACCACTCAGAGAGGTATTCATCTACAGGACGGAGACACTGTAAAACCACTCAGAGAGGTATTCATCTACAGGACTGGGACACTGGAGAACCACTCAGAGAGGTATTCATCTACAGGACTGGGACACTGGAGAACCACTCAAAGAGGTATTCATCTACAGGACAGGGACACTGTAAAACCACTCAGAGAGGTATTCATCTACAGGACTGAGACACTGTAGAACCACTCAGAGAGGTATTCATCTACAGGACTGGGACACTGTAGAACCACTCAGAGAGGTATTCATCTACAGGACTGGGACACTGGAGAACCACTCAGAGAGGTATTCATCTACAGGACTGGGACACTGTAAAACCACTCAGAGAGGTATTCATCTACAGGACTGGGACACTGTAAAACCACTCAGAGAGGTATTCATCTACAGGACTGGGACACTGTAAAACCACTCAGAGAGGTATTCATCTACAGGACTGGGACACTGTAAAACCACTCAGAGAGGTATTCATCTACAGGACTGGGACACTGTAAAACCACTCAGAGAGGTATTCATCTACAGGTCTGGGACACTGTAAAACCACTCAGAGAGGTATTCATCTACAGGACTGGGACACTGTAAAACCACTCAGAGAGGTATTCATCTACAGGACTGGGACACTGTAAAACCACTCAGAGAGGTATTCATCTACAGGACTGGGACACTGTAAAACCACTCAGAGAGGTATTCATCTACAGGACTGGGACACTGGAGAACCACTCAGAGAGGTATTCATCTACAGGACTGGGACACTGGAGAACCACTCAGAGAGGTATTCATCTACAGGACTGGGACACTGTAGAACCACTCAGAGAGGTATTCATCTACAGGACTGGGACACTGTAAAACCACTCAGAGAGGTATTCATCTACAGGACTGGGACACTGTAGAACCACTCAGAGAGGTATTCATCTACAGGACTGGGACACTGGAGAACCACTCAGAGAGGTATTCATCTACAGGACTGGGACACTGGAGAACCACTCAGAGAGGTATTCATCTACAGGACTGGGACACTGGAGAACCACTCAGAGAGGTATTCATCTACAGGACGGAGACACTGTAAAACCACTCAGAGAGGTATTCATCTACAGGACTGAGACACTGTAAAACCACTCAGAGAGGTATTCATCTACAGGACTGGGACACTGTAGAACCACTCAGAGAGGTATTCATCTACAGGACGGAGACACTGTAAAACCACTCAGAGAGGTATTCATCTACAGGACTGAGACACTGTAAAACCACTCAGAGAGGTATTCATCTACAGGACTGGGACACTGTAAAACCACTCAGAGAGGTATTCATCTACAGGACTGGGACACTGTAAAACCACTCAGAGAGGTATTCATCTACAGGACTGGGACACTGTAAAACCACTCAGAGAGGTATTCATCTACAGGACTGAGACACTGTAAAACCACTCAGAGAGGTATTCATCTACAGGACTGGGACACTGTAAAACCACTCAGAGAGGTATTCATCTACAGGACTGAGACACTGTAAAACCACTCAGAGAGGTATTCATCTACAGGACTGGGACACTGTAGAACCACTCAGAGAGGTATTCATCTACAGGACGGAGACACTGTAAAACCACTCAGAGAGGTATTCATGTACAGGACTGGGACACTGTAAAACCACTCAGAGAGGTATTCATCTACAGGACTGAGACACTGTAAAACCACTCAGAGATGTATTCATCTACAGGACTGAGACACTGTAAAACCACTCAGAGAGGTATTCATCTACAGGACTGGGAAACTGTAAAACCACTCAGAGAGGTATTCATCTACAGGACTGGGACACTGTAAAACCACTCAGAGAGGTATTCATCTACAGGACTGAGACACTGTAAAACCACTCAGAGAGGTATTCATCTACAGGACTGGGACACTGTAAAACCACTCAGAGAGGTATTCATCTACAGGACTGAGACACTGTAAAACCACTCAGAGAGGTATTCATCTACAGGACTGGGACACTGTAGAACAACTCAGAGAGGTATTCATCTACAGGACGGAGACACTGTAAAACCACTCAGAGAGGTATTCATCTACAGGACTGAGACACTGTAAAACCACTCAGAGAGGTATTCATCTACAGGACTGGGACACTGTAAAACCACTCAGAGAGGTATTCATCTACAGGACTGGGACACTGTAAAACCACTCAGAGAGGTATTCATCTACAGGACTGGGACACTGTAAAACCACTCAGAGAGGTATTCATCTACAGGACTGAGACACTGTAAAACCACTCAGAGAGGTATTCATCTACAGGACTGGGACACTGTAAAACCACTCAGAGAGGTATTCATCTACAGGACTGAGACACTGTAAAACCACTCAGAGAGGTATTCATCTACAGGACTGGGACACTGTAGAACCACTCAGAGAGGTATTCATCTACAGGACGGAGACACTGTAAAACCACTCAGAGAGGTATTCATCTACAGGACTGAGACACTGTAAAACCACTCAGAGAGGTATTCATCTACAGGACTGGGACACTGTAAAACCACTCAGAGAGGTATTCATGTACAGGACTGGGACACTGTAAAACCACTCAGAGAGGTATTCATCTACAGGACGGAGACACTGTAAAACCACTCAGAGAGGTATTCATCTACAGGACTGGGTGGGTATTATTAGTCTGTTCTGAGTAGAAATGGATATAAACAGTGATTAAAACACAAAAACAGCGAGTTTAGTGCCCAGATTCTGACACTTATCTCCAAGAAGATAATTCCCATTTATAGTTATTTTGATACTACACGCAAAGGGGTTCTTCGTTTGTCCCCATAGAAAAACCCTTTTTTTGTTTCAGGTAGAACCATTGGGTGGTGAAAACGGTTCTACTTAGAACCTTTTAGTGGTGAAAGGGTTCCACTTGTAACAAAAAAAATATATTTTCAGAGGGTTCTCCTACGAAGATAATTGAAGAACCGTTATGGTTCTAGGTAGCGCCTTCTTTTAGTGTTGTCTGAGCTGAATTTATAGAACATGACTTTTCCTGTTGATTATTCTGCTCCAAGTCTTTCTCTAGTTCAGAGTTCTTCTGCTTCAAGTCTTCATAAGTTTTCTCTAGCTCAGAGTTCTTCTGTTTTAAGTCTTCAGAAGTTTTCTCTAGTTCAGTTCTTCTGTTTTAAGTCTTCAGAAGTTTTCTCTAGCTCAGAGTTCTTCTGCTTTAAGTCTTCAGATGTTTTATCTAGTTCAGAGTTCTTCTGTTTTAAGTCTTCAGAAGTTTTCTCTAGTTCAGAGTTCTTCTGTTTTAAGTCTTCAGAAGTTTTCTCTAGCTCAGAGTTCTTCTGCTTCAAGTCTTCAGAAGTTTTATCTAGTTCAGAGTTCTTCTGTTTTAAGTCTTCAGAAGTTTTCTCTAGTTCTGAGTTCTTCTGTTTTAAGTCTTCAGAAGTTTTCTCTAGTTCAGAGTTCTTCTGTTTTAAGTCTTCAGAAGTTTTCTCTAGCTCAGAGTTCTTCTGATTCAAGTCCTTAGAAGTTTTCTTTAATTCAGAGTTCTCCTGCTTCAAGTCTATATCGATGTTTCTGTTCTGTTGCTCTAGCTCATATATCCTCCTCAATAGTTTGTCAGAATCCTCCTCAGCATAATCTTCTTCCACTTTAATAACTTGCATCTTCATCTTTTTACAGAAGCTCCCCCGTTCCTCCTCCTCCTCAGTGTTACTTTCCTAAGCATGACACACACAGTTCACAGTTTAGTTTCTCTAACTGAAATACAAAGAAATGGTTTATCAAATAGGAGTATTTATCAAATTGGGGTATTGTCAATGGCATTCAGGAACATTAAATAACAGAAAATTACCTCGAGTTATCTTTGTCTTTCCAGCGTTGCCATGGTGGTCTTTGTGTCCCCCTGTCTCCAGTGACCTCGACCAGGATGTGTGTTTGTATTGTTGGGACGGTGTAGTGTCGCCTGACGTGGCTCTCACAGGAGGAGGCAGTGTAGCTCAAACAGTCTAATGTCTCTTCAAGCCTCTGGGCTGGTTAGATATCAGTCAGAGAGTCTAATGTCTCTTCAAGCCTCTGGGCTGGTTAGATATCAGTCAGGAGGAGGCAGTGCAAGTCAGACAGTCTAATGTCTCTTCAAGCCTCTGGGCTGGTTAGATATCAGTCAGACAGTCTAATGTCTCTTCAAGCCTCTGGGCTGGTTAGATATCAGTCAGACAGTCTAATGTCTCTTCAAGCCTCTGGGCTGGTTAGATATCAGTCAGACAGTCTAATGTCTCTTCAAGCCTCTGGGCTGGTTAGATATCAGTCAAACAGTCTAATGTCTCTTCAAGCCTCTGGGCTGGTTAGATATCAGTCAGACAGTCTAATGTCTCTTCAAGCCTCTGGGCTGGTTAGATATCAGTCAGACAGTCTAATGTCTCTTCAAGCCTCTGGGCTGGTTAGATATCAGTCAGACAGTCTAATGTCTCTTCAAGCCTCTGGGCTGGATAGATATCAGTCAGACAGTCTAATGTCTCATCAAGCCTCTGGGCTGGTTAGATATCAGTCAGACAGTCTAATGTCTCTTCAAGCCTCTGGGCTGGTTAGATATCAGTCAGACCGTCTAATGTCTCTTCAAGCCTCTGGGCTGGTCAGATATCAGTCAGACAGTCTAATGTCTCTTCAAGCCTCTGGGCTGGTTAGATATCAGTCAGACAGTCTAATGTCTCTTCAAGCCTCTGGGCTGGTTAGATATCAGTCAGACAGTCTAATGTCTCTTCAAGCCTCTGGGCTGGTTAGATATCAGTCAGACAGTCTAATGTCTCTTCAAGCCTCTGGGCTGGTTAGATATCAGTCAGACAGTCTAATGTCTCTTCAAGCCTCTGGGCTGGTTAGATATCAGTCAGACAGTCTAATGTCTCTCCAAGCCTCTGGGCTGGTTAGATATCAGTCAGGAGGAGGCAGTGCAGGTCAGACAGTCTAATGTCTCTTCAAGCCTCTGGGCTGGTTAGATATCAGTCAGACAGTCTAATGTCTCTTCAAGCCTCTGGGCTGGTTAGATATCAGTCAGACAGTCTAATGTCTCTTCAAGCCTCTGGGCTGGTTAGATATCAGTCAGGAGGAGGCAGTGCAGGTCAGACAGTCTGGTCAGTCAGTAACGCAATCTAGTGGAAACAGACATTAAACATTTATATTATGGCTGTACACTATTGGCTGGTTTCCCATAAAACTGATTAAGCCTTGTCCTATAAAGTAGAAACAATGTTGATTCAACCAGTTCATGTCCTTTGGGAACTGTCAAATCGCAAGAATTTCCATCGGTGTCCGTGTTGCTGAATCCGCTTGTTTTTAGTGAGTGCATACATTTTTCATACTCCGCTTGTAGGCTACTTGACTGTTTGTTTGTTTACCTATCATGTGGCAAAGTCACTACTGACCATATCAACTGCGATGGTTGGCTATAGCTACAGTATATATATTAACGTCCAGTGGTTGGCTATAGCTACAGTATATATATTTGGGAGCAGGATGACGTTCAGTGGTTGGCTATAGCTACAGTATATATATTAGGGAGCAGGATAACGTTCAGTGGTTGGCTATAGCTACAGTATATATATTTGGGAGCAGGATAACGTTCAGTGGTTGGCTATAGCTACAGTATATATATATATATATTTAGGAGCAGGATAACGTTCAGTGGTTGGCTATAGCTACAGTATATATATATATGGGAGCAGGATAACGTTCAGTGGTTGGCTATAGCTACAGTATATATATTTGGGAGCAGGATAACGTTCAGTGGTTGGCTATAGCTACAGTATATATACATGCTGGACACACACACACAAACACACACACACAATGGACACACACAGGAGACACACACACTGGACACACAAACACTAGACACACACTGGACACACACACACACTGGACACACACACACTGGACACACACACACTCTGGATACACACACACACTGGACACACACTCACACATCTTCCTATAATAGTGAGGACCTTGACACAGGACCTTCAAATGAGGACCATCATTTCTGATAGAATTGGGAACAAACAGACTCCTCATTCCAGCACTAAGTGTCCAACAAACACAGACATCACTTCAACACCTGATAAACTCCAATGAACAAATAGACATGCAGGGCACCAGTCTAGTGAGGACAAGTGGTTGCTAGGCAGTTTCTGGATCCCAGGTTCCAGAACAGCTTCTATCCCAGTTCTATCTGCCTGTTAAATCAACCAACCTAAACTGTTTTCATCAGACTTTTAGAACATGACTGAATTTTTTTTTCCTTTTATGATCTTTTACCACTTTGCATGTTTTATTGATGTTCTTATGATATATTTTACTGTTTGTGTGTACGTACCACAGGAGGTTGGTGGGACCGTAGTTGGGGAGGACAGGCTTGTAATGGCTGGAGCGGATTGAGTGGAATGGTATCAAATACATCAAATACATGGTTTCCATGGTTTCCATGTGTTTGATGCCATTTAATTGTCTCCGTTCCAGCCATTATTATGAGCCGTCCTCCCCTCAGCAGCCTCCACTGGTATGTACTGTCCTATATGAGCTCCAACAAGGAATTACAATGTATGTACTACTTTTAATACCTGCAAATGGCAAATAAACTACTTGAACTCCTTATGAGTGTCTGCAGCCGACTAGGCTGTTGCCGTCTGACAAGATGCCATCTGACATTACAGGAATATTCTGCAAATGTTGATGAATCCACCCAAAACAACATGTAGTCTTTCCACTAGACTCCCGTGAAGTTATAGTGGGACATTATGAGTTGACGTTAAGGTAACATACTCAGAACAAACTGCACTTTTTTTATACTGTTTCAGATGTTACATTTACATTTAAGTCATTTAGCAGACGCTCTAATCCAGAGCGACTTACAAATTGGTGCATTCAATTTATGATAGCCAGTGGGACAACCACTTTTTTTTAAATGTGGGGGTGGGGGAGGGGGGTAGAAGGATTAGTTTTATACTATTCCAGGTATTCCTTAAAGAGGTGGGGTTTCAAGTGTCTCCGGAAGGTGGTCAGTGACTCCGCTGTCCTGGCGTCGTGGGGGAGCTTGTTCCACCATTGGGGTGCCAGAGTAGCGAATAGCTTTGACTGGGCTGAGCGGGAACTGTGCTTCCGTAGAGGTAGGGGGGCTAGCAGGCCAGAGGTGGATGAACGCAATGTAGGGTCTGATCAGAGTCTGAAGGTAAGGAGGTGCCGTTCCCCTCACAGCTCCGTAAACAAGCACCATGGTCTTGTAGTAGATGCGAGCCTCAACTGGAAGCCAGTGGAGTGTGCGGAGGAGCGGGGTGACATGAGAGAACTTGGGAAGGTTGAACACCAGACGGGCTGCGGCGTTCTGGATAAGTTGTAGATGTATCCTCTGTTTAAACATTGAAACTCTTAAAATAACACTTAAAATACCAATGTGATACTTTTTTGTATGTCTTTTATGTTGGAAAACAAATTGTATATGGACATATGCTCCATAATTGTACAATTGTACATGGATATATTGTACTTTTCATAATAAAACATACTTTAAACAAGAAAAAGCACGTTCATTGTGAAAACAATTTTGTTACCGATTTTACATTGTCCTCTCCCAGTCACAGGTTGACTTTTGTCATGAATTTTGCCCTGGAGGCAGAACTGCACCATTTCCTCTAGATATGCCAACTGCACTGTCAACATTGGCTATATCGTAAACATTTGTGGAAAATAATTAATTTAAGGTAAGGATTAGCAGTGAGGTTAAGGTTAGCATTAAAATCAGATATTATTACTTGATGCCTGTGCCAGCTAGTGACCACTTTGCAGAACTGCCTCCAGGGCAAGATTCATGACAATAAATGCCAACCTGCCTCCCAGTCATCCCCTCCCTATCTCTACAAGGCTGCAGAACATGCAAGCTAGTGATGCGGGGGTTGTCTCATAACCCACAGTCCCCAGGCGGGCGGGTGGCAGGCAGGTTCAATACAGAGAAAACAATAGACTACATAAGAAAATCCATCAATGGATCATTATTGTGCAATTTACACTTAAGTGGACAAAACATTAAGGACACCTGCTCTTTCCATGACAGACTGAGCAGGTGAATCCAGGTGAAAGCTATGATCCCTTATTGATGTCACTTGTGGATGAAGGGGAGGAAACAGGTTAAAGAAGGATGTTTAAGCCTGGAGACAATTGAGACATGGATTGTGTATGTGTGCCATTCAGAGGGTGAATGGGCAAGACAAAATATTGAAGTCCCTTTGAACGGGGTATGGTAGTAGGTGCCAGGCACACCGGTTTGTGTCAAGAACTGCAACGCTGCTGGATTTTTCACGCTCATGTTCCACCAACCATAGGACATCCAGCCAACTTGACACAACTGTGGGAAGAATCAGCATCAACATGGGCCAGCATCCCTGTGGAACGCTTTCAACACCTTGTAGAGTCCATGCCCCGATGAATTGAGGCTGTTCTGAGGACAAAAGGGGGGGGGTAACTCAATATTAGGAGGGTGTTGTTAATATTTAGTCCACTCAGTGTATAACCTGTAGCTACACTGTGCAGTTAGCACCTTAACAGATGGCCCCTGTCTTTATCAGCATCATAAAAGATGACAGTATTTCAACCACATCAAACATGCATCCAAGCCAAACTGAAATCTTATCAGAAACATGTTGGGCCTCTGGGGAAGCAGTGGGGAGGGGGGGTTTCTCTGGGGAAGCATTGGGGAGGGGGGGGGGGGTTTCTCTGGGGAAGCAGTGGGGAGGGGGGGTTTCTCTGGGGAAGCAGTAGGGAGGGGGGATTCTCTGGGGAAGCAGTGGGGAGGGGGGGTTTCTCTGGGGAAGCAGTGGGGAGGGGGGGAGGGAGGGAGGGAGGGAGGGAGGGAGGGAGGGAGGGAGGGAGGGAGGGAGGGAGGGAGGGAGGGAGGGGGGTTTCTCTGGGGAAGCAGTGGGGAGGGAGGGAGGGAGGGAGGGAGGGAGGGAGGGAGGGAGGGAGGGAGGGAGGGAGGGAGGGAGGGAGGGAGGGAGGGGGGTTTCTCTGGGGAAGCAGTGGGGAGGGGGGGTTTCTCTGGGGAAGCAGTGGGGAGGCGGGGGGTTCTCTGGGGAAGCAGTGGGGAGGGGGGGTTTCTCTGGGGAAGCAGTGGGGAGGGGGGGGTTCTCTGGGGAAGCAGTGGGGAGGGGGGGTTCTCTGGGGAAGCAGTGGGGAGGGGGGGTTTCTCTGGGGAAGCAGTGGGGAGGGGGGGTTCTCTGGGGAAGCAGTAGGGAGGGAGGTTTCTCTGGGGAAGCAGTGGGGAGGGGGGGTTTCTCTGGGGAAGCAGTGGGGAGGGGGAGTTTCTCTGGGGAAGCAGTTGGGAGGGGGGGTTTCTCTGGGGAAGCAGTGGGGAGGGGGGGTTTCTCTGGGGAAGCAGTGGGGAGGGGGGGTTTCTCTGCCAGACAAGTTTTATTTTAATTTGTACATGCTTAAGATGTTTTATTTGAAATTGTCTTGGATATAAATGTCAGGAAACGATCTTGGGAATCAGTCAGATGTTAAAGGTGTCACATTAGTCTTGTGGAATGTGCATGGTCAAGGGCACTCACACAAAAGGGGTATGGTATTTAAGCACTTGAAATCACTTGGTGCTGACATAATTTTCCTGCAAGAAACACACATAAAAGCCATGGTGCAGCGGCATCTGAGATCCAACTGGATTTCTCAAATTGATCAATCACCCTTCTCCTCCAAAGCTAGAGGTGTTGCTATTCTCTTTGGTAAAAACCTCCCTTTTCAACTCTCCTCCATGTCCACAGACCCACATGGGAGGTACATCATAGTATCAGGGATCATTAACTCTTTCCCTGTCACCCTGTTGGACGTCTATGGCCCAAACATTGACCACACACATTTCTTTCCTAATGTTTTTGATTTGCTCCCAGATCTTAGTACCGCTGATCTAATAACCGGAGGCCATTTTAATTGTTACCTTGAATCCGTATCTTGACAGACTGTCTACACGTACTCCACCAAATATCACCTCTGTCCAGGTTGTAAATAATCTAATCTAATCCAGGAATCTAGTGGACATCTGGAGACTGCAACATCCCACAGACAGACTACTCATTCACAGAGTCCTCTACTGGTCATCTCAAGGAGACCTGGGGGTATAGAGTATTTTTCTCCAACTAACAGAGACCTCTACTGGTCATCTCAAGGAGACCTGGGGTAAAGAGTATTTTTCTCCAACTAACAGAGACCTCTACTGGTAATCTCGTGGTCCTCTGTAGCTCAGCTGGTAGAGCACTGCGCTTGTAATGCCAAGGTAGTGGGTTCGATCCCCGGGACCACCCATACACAAAAAAATAATAATAAATAAAAAAATGTATGCACGCATGACTGTAAGTCGCTTTGGATAACAGCGTCTGCTAAATGGCATATTATTATTATTATCTCAAGGAGACCTGGGGTAAAGAGTATTTTTCTCCAACTAACAGAGACCTCTACTGGTCATCTCAAGGAGACCTGGGGTAAAGAGTATTTTTCTCCAACTACACAGAGGCCTCTCTACTGGTTGAATAATAATGAAGCTAGGTCAATTCAATTCAAATAGTATAGCTAGTAACTTCAAAATACTTACAGCTGAAATACACTGCCGTTTTCTTTGTGAACATGGTGAGATGGAGGAAACCACATCCACATGTAGAGTTGTTGGGGAGGGGACAAGTTTCCCAAATAGACACTGGCTTTGGATCAGGTTTAAATTCCTCCCACTAATGATCGTTGTTAGGTTTGGGGGAGGGGAAGCTGATCCTAGATCTGTATCTAGGGGAAACTTCACCCCAGCAAAGAGAGATGGGGGAAGAGGAGGAGAGAGAGCGTTGCTCTCAGGATTGACAGATCATGTACAAAATCTACCAGTAGGAAATTGGTGTCAGAAAATAATATCTGACCTTTAGCAGTTCTAATGTCTTCATTTGCTCAATTTCTTTGCTCAATTTCATTAGTCTTGTTGATTGATTGCTGATATCTAGTTTCACAGGTGAGATGGTGTTGATGAAGAGCATCCATCCGTTTTAGTACTGCATTAATAGTAATGCATTCATAGACATATAGTTGATACTGGTGGTCCTACCCATCCCCCACTTCACGCCATTAACCCTACACTTGCTGCTCACATGGTGGTTTGTCTAAATGTATCTGACTTTAGGTCAGTTTTTAAGGTTCAGAAGGTAAAGATTGTGTTAGGCTGTGTCAGGAGCACTAGTGGTAGTGCTGCCGCTCCCAGATCACACATTGCCCTATATAAGTATATACTGTAGCAAGCTGAACCCAACACCTACCAATTACCACCTGCTGATCTCTTGGTGTAATGGAAAAGTTGTTGGCTTGATTGTCACTGGATCCGGGTTCGAGTCCCGGTTGGAGCTATCCCTTAATTCGTTACATTGGTGTCAGAAGTGGGATAGTGCCTGTGAGGCCATCAAAGAGGCATGTACACGTGAGAGACTTGCTATAAAGAAGTGTGGGGGCATGCTCTCCACAAGGAAGGGGGTAATGTAGCGACCTTAATCCAACACCTAGCCACATCATCGAGATGTTCGGACCTCTTAGCGTAGCGCTTGTTGGGTTCTGACTTCTAAACATGAAATAGACTTATTCATGTCACTGAGGGAGAGAGGGGAATGTATAACGTTTCCATTCTGTCAGGATATGTTATTGTTAGTCATCAGGGATCCTATTGGAGGAGAAGAGACACAGTCTGGTACAAGTCAACATGACAGCCGTGAGTTGGGGAGGAGTGAGCAATTTGGGCAGAGGTCAGGTTAGATGAAGTGAGGAAGAACATATATCACTAATCTTCTGGATAGCAACATAGGTGTATTGGCTGTTCAGATGTGGAAGGAGGGGCTCAGCATAGGAGAAAGGGTTAAATACCAGTGCTTGTGTGAATATGTTCTTTGTCTTATGCAGCTGTATGATCCAATGGGTGAATAAACTTGGTTTGAGCTTTACTAAACGTCCCTGAGTTTTACTAGGTTCATTTAGAACCTAACACGCTTAAGGTGTTGGCTTGACAGTTGATGGACCCATGTTCAAAACCCGTTTGGGGCTACCCCCTGAATTCACTACAATATATTTGTTTGCCTACGGGCAGGGAGACCCGGGTTTGAGACGAAAGGGGCATTACACCGTTGCTGTTTGCAAAAAAACACTACATTGGTGGAAGCAGTGGAATGGTGCCTTGGGAGAGGTGTGCACATTTCATGGGTGGGATCTGTACCCAGGTGTCCCATGGGAAAAAACAGTGTCTTGACCATTAGACCAAGAGGTAATGCCCTCTTGACCTGAGGGTGACACTGATTTTGAAGTTGAAGGCAGGACTACCTCATTACCAGATCATGAGACAGACTCGTGTTTTCTCCACACATGGGATAGTGTAAAAGGAACTTTGCCTAGGAAGCCCATGCTAGAAGTGTTAGGAGGTGGAAGTTAGAGAATTAGTCCAGTAACTGAAAGGTCACTGGTTTGAGTTCTGAGCCAGACAACAAAACGTGGGATTTGATCTGAACTGGCAGATCTGTGACCAACCCCTTCAGAAAGACAAATTCCCTTTGTTCCCTGTAACATGGACTAATAAAGTTGTACTGTACTGTGCTGTGCTGCACTTTATTGAACAGAACCTGAGAGTCCAGCATGTCAGGGGATGGGGTGGGGGGTGGGGGGTGAGAGCAGCAGTGGGGGATGGGTAGCTAGTCCTTGATTGGCTGTAGACCTGGGAGCCACAACTGCCAAGAGAAATTCAATCTACCCTTTTTATCAGCCAAGCCAACATACTGTTTTACAAACCATTGTTTATATTTAAAATCAACACTGAGCTTTTCATGCTATAATCTGTTATTTATCAAATATTATAGTAAGAGGTTAACTGATTTAATAGTTCAATATTGAAACCATATACAATATGCACTAGAAATGGCTGTAATGAAAACCTGAGACACTCCTATAGACCGATGGAATTATGAGGGGGGAAAATGATGTATTTCTGAAAGATATCAAGTAATTTGAAGTCAATTCTTGCGTGGGAAACTGCAGTCTGGTTTGTTTGTCTGAGTGAACAGAGCAGTTGGGGGAAGGGAATACACATACAATGTTTCAATCTCCAACTGTCTTGTTTCACAGACTCCTGTGAGAGAGAATATAGTAGACGGTTGCTGTCAAAAAGTGATTGGTGAGTTTTCCTGTGTCCTGTGTTTATGACCTTTTAAGGACATCCTGTCCGGACGTTCTCTTCACTATTTAGGGTGTGCTTATGTAACTTGATAGTGCAGCTGTTTCTTTGAAGTAAAGCACATTGATGGGGAATATATGATCTATTATGCTGTGAGAGAAAGAGCACATATTTACCGGATTTGTTAAATATTAATAGTTAACAATTAATATGATTAACAATAGCAGAGACATTTCTTCACTACCAATGCTGTGCTTTTGGTAAGGATGGTTCCCTCTAGCTCCCTGCAGCTGGTCTGGGCATGTAGTCAAGGACATGGGATAGAGATCAACTGGAGGAACAGGTAGACCTGGTAGCTCCCTGCAGCTGGTCTGGGCGTGTAGTCAAGGACATGGGATAGAGATCAACTGGAGGAACAGGTAGACCTGGTAGCTCCCTGCAGCTGGTCTGGGCGTGTAGTCAAGGACATGGGATAGAGATCAACTGGAGGAACAGGTAGACCTGGTAGGTCCCTGCAGCTGGTCTGGGCGTGTAGTCAAGGACATGGGATAGAGATCAACTGGAGGAACAGGTAGACCTGGATTGTTTCAATTTCTCGTTGCTTCCACACAGACACAAGAAGAAAACATGGTGGCTCCTGATCTGCCAGGGGGGGGGTGTGCTTTGATGAAAAGCAGAGATTGTTTTGGACAATTTGCAGAACTTATGAAGAGCTATACAAATCCTGTTGACTCTGTATTAACTTCTGCCTGCAATTGCATAACTAAGGATATTTTACATATACTCAGAAGCCGTGTCATTTTCTAAAGTTTAAAGTTTGTTTAAGAATAAGAGAATATTAGCACTGTGCAAAGAACCCTCTACAACATCTTGGAAATAAAAAGTAATGGCCTGGTGATTGATGTGTCGTGTACTGACCTAGTTGAACTTCAAGTTTGAACTGTTTGAAAATTTTGAAACAGTTGGGAATGTTTTGTAGTGAACATATGGAGCTGCTGTGTAGTGAGCTTGTGACCCCTTGTAGAATGAAAAAGTAATTTCCGGGTAGGTCTGCCTGAGTATAAGTAAATGTTAGACTTGTCCTGTGAACACTACGAGCGACAAGAAACCTCAAGAGAGATCAACCACAGAAAACTTCAGAAAACACGTCTCCTAGACCAATTCTAGGTGTGTTGTGTCCTTCATGTCTGGGCCACAAGGACAAAACCATCGATGCCATTCTTTGTGATGCACCTGATTGTTTTAATGGTGGGATTGATATGAGTGGAGGCCAACCGGACGATTCAACAGTGAAGATTTTCACACACAGCTGTCTCAACAACCTTTTTCAGCCAAAAACCGGGAGTTTTTCTCCTGCGTTTCGCATGAGGGAATGTCTTAAGATAAGACTTGCTCTATGTCAGATCTAAAAGGCCCTGAATGGATCATCCCTGCCTGGGTATGCATTGGAAGAGGAAGTCTGTGGGCCAGATTATTTGAAAGTCATACGAATCTCTTCAGTAGCGTAGAGTCCAGACTCCAAAGTGGCAATTTTAGGTTGTTCTGAATTCAAAAGCGCAAATGCCACCCAATCTGTTAGTTTGTATGTATTTTCAAACGCTTGCACAGAGGTCAACTATTTTGTGCCTGTCTTTAGCTTCAAGTGGCGAGATTGGTTTAAGGTGCTTGATATGATGAAACAAGTACAACAGTTTTTCCACCATCGTGAACATTTACGAAGATGGTCCCTTCTGTCCTCAAGACAAAACTTGGGCTTATCGGCAAGAAGGTTGATCTATCATCGAAAAGAAAACATGTGAAACCTTGAAGGCCATGGAGAGCCTGGTGGAAGAGGCAACGTTTGAGTCCCTCACAGCTTGAAGACGGGGATTTGGAGACTGATGGGGGTGTCGGGTTACAAAAGGCCCCTGAAAAGGAGAACAATGCTGATTCTACTTTTTTCTGAGATTTTTTTTTATTATAATAATTATACATTTAAACATGTATTGTTTAGTACGGTGCAGTATTGTGTAATAATACAGTTTATGATCCATATAAAGGTTTAGTAGTAAACATTAGTGTCATAGTTTAATATTCAATATTGTATAGTGAACTTTAATCACTTGTATATAAATGCTTCCATTTCTGTAGTAACATTTTAGAAGAAAATAAAAGGTTTGAAAGAAAATTGTATTTACCTTCAATGAATTACAGCGCTCTCTCTCTCTCTCTCTCTCTCTCTCTCTCTCTCTCTCTCTCTCTCTCTCTCTCTCTATACGCAAGAGCCACTGGTTCTTTGGGTTGTGTGTGTGTGTGTGTGAGCGTGTGTGGTGTTTATTTAAAACAACTGTTTTGTAAACCTGTTTACCCTTTTAGAAAGAGTTCTCAGCTATCCATATTTTAATGGTCAACAGTTTGCTCACACAAGGGCACTATATGTACACATGGGGTCCCCCAAGTGTCTTTGAAACTACTTTTTTAAACCTGTTTAACCTTTAACCTTTTAAAAATAGCTCTCGGGGGGGGGGGGGGGGGGGGGGGGGGCGTCCGGGAATGTCCGGGAGGCGTCCGAGGATGGAATGTCCAGTGGATGTCTCAGTCAATGAAAAACTAAAAAGGTAATTTTATTCTTAAAGATGTCCCGTTTTACTGCTGACCTAAACAGATCCATTTGACCCCATAAAAGAGCGTCCGTGGGAATGTTTTTAATAATGTATTGTATAAAATGGGCGGCAGGTAGCTTAGTGGTTAAGAGCGTTGTGCCAGTAACCGAAAGGTCGCTGGTTCTAATCCCCGAGCCGACTAGGTGAAAAATCTGTCGATGTGCCCTTGAGCAAGGCACTTAACCCTAATTGCTCCTGTAAGTCGCTCTGGATAAGAGCGTCTGCTAAATGACCAATTATTTATATTTATTTAAAATGATATAGTATATAATGAATGAGAAGTTGTGTTATTGATTTTTTAAAACGAGAATGGACTCTACCTACATATGTATATATCCTACTGTTTATTCCAAACAAACGTCAATTTTATGTGACATGTCTCAAGGTGTCTCAGAACCCATGAAAATGCATGCCAAACAAAGTCTCTACCCAAGAGTGGACCACTGGCTCCACCTAGTGGATGTACAGTTACATCACAGTTATAGAAAAACTACTAGTCAATTGATTATGTGTGTGTGTGTGTGTATCTAGAATGTTAGTATAATATTATATTTATATATATATATATATATATATATATATATATATATATATATATATATATATATATATATATATATATGTATATCTACCTACATATGTATTTATCCTACTGTTTTTCCCAAACAAATTTCTATTTTATGTGAAGTGTCTAATCAAGAGTGGACCACTGGCTCCACCTAGTGGATGTTCAGCTTCTGTGGACAGGTGTCTTTTATACAGGTAACAAACTGAGAATGTGTACTTCCTAATCTAAAAGGCTTATCAGGACTGATAAGAAGACCGGATGAAGTAGCATGCTGTGTCTCAACTAACAATGTTATGCAGACTTTCTTTAGAAAAGGTGAAGGCTTCTCTGCCAGACCTAGCAGGAGAATCTGGACATTTTCTGCGACTTGGAGACGATGTGGTGGTAAAGGATTAAGGAAGTCATTGATGGACAACACCCAAGTGGGAAGGTTAGTAATAGGTGTTGATGGCTACCCTGATGGAGGGCCAAGTAAGAGAGAGAGATTCCTAGATCTATATGTACCATTGTAGGACTTTTCTAACGCAGAGGAGGAAGGTGGCACCGCTTCGGCGGAGCATTGTTTTGTTTTGTCTGTGTTTTTTTGCAGCAGAGACTATTGGTACGCTGATAGGAGGATACACTCCACAGAGAGACGGTGATAAATGGAGAAGGACTCTGCATGATCATAGAACTAGTGAAGGAAGAAGGTTCATGCATCATCACACAGTCTACACCAACGGAGGTATGGATAGAGGGGAGATTGAACAGGTATCATGTCACCCGATGCTACAGATGGCTACGAGGAAACTGACGATCTGGAGATGATAGTAGGTATATACACTGCTAAAGTGATAGTATTGAGAATGCATTGAGATAATGATCTGTATTTATTTTCAGGATGAGGAAAGTCATAATTGAATTATGAATGTTTATAATGTATGTTAATATAAGTATACATTCTGAAAGTTGTAATGGGTGATTAAGTTGAGAGGTTTCATTTTCAGTGATAAGGATGAAGTGAATAAGAATTGTCATTTTAAATTTGGTTGAGTTAAGTAATTTGATTGGTTATAATTGATAAGATTAATGAGTGATTTAAGTGAATTATTAGTATGTATAAGGATAGAAATGTTTTCTATAGATATTAGGGGTTTAAACAGTGATACATTAAGGTCATGTCTTAGGATACATTTATAGGATTTATTGAATAGACATTGTTGACTCATACTGTTTGAAACATGGAAGTTAAGGTGAGGTTTGCGAATGAAATCATGAATATGTTGATTAATTGGGTTAAAGTATTAACATATTAGTCATTATATACATTTGAAGTATTGGGTGATATTGATATGGATGTTTAGAGTGGTAAATATCTATGTTGATAGGCAAGTACTTAATTGGTTATTATCATGGGGTTATGATATTTTCATATGATGTGAATTTGGTTGAATTATTAAAGCAGGAATAGTCTAGGGATGTGATGATGTAACAGGGAGCGATAATAGAGTGTTATAATGTGTATGTTATATCAGGTATATTAGGAGGACAAAGGCGGACTTTAACATTGTATATTTTAACAATCATGGGTTGTTAAGCAATTGGGTCAGATGTTAATCATTAGAATGTGTAATTGATAATCACATAGAATTGGAGGCTATTATATAAAGATCTGTCGTATCCGGCCGCGACCGGGAGACCCATGGGGCGGCGCACAATTGGCCCAGCGTCGTCCAGGGTAGGGGAGGGAATGGCCGGCAGGGGATGTAGCTCAGTTGGTAGAGCATGGCGTTTGCAACGCCAGGGTTGTGGGTTCGATAAAATAATGTATGTGCTAACTGTAAGTCGCTCTGGATAACGTGCTCTCACCACTGGTGTCCCCCAGGGCTCAGTTCTAGGCCCTCTCCTTTTCTCCTTATACACCAAGTCACTTGGCTCTGTCATATCCTCACATGGCCTTTCATATCATTGCTACGCTGACGATACACAACTAATCTTCTCCTTTCCCCCTTCTGATAACCAGGTGGCGAATCGCATCTCTGCATGTCTGGCAGACATATCAGTATGGATGACGGATCACCACCTCAAGCTGAACCCTGGCAAGACGGAGCTGCTCTTCCTCCCGGGGAAGGACTGCCCGTTCCATGATCTCGCCATCACGGTTGACAACTCCGCTGTGTCCTCCTCCCAGAGTGCGAAGAGCCTAGGCGTGACCCTGGACAACACCCTGTCGTTCTCCGCCAACATCAAGGCGGTGACCCGATCCTGCAGGTTCATGCTCTACAACATTCGGAGAGTACGACCCTGCCTTACACAGGAAGCGGCACAGGTCCTAATCCAGGCACTTGTCATCTCCCGTCTGGACTATTGCAACTCGCTGTTGGCTGGCCTCCCTGCCTGTGCCATTAAACCCCTACAACTCATCCAGAATGCCGCAGCCCGTCTGGTGTTCAACCTTCCCAAGTTCTCTCACGTCACCCCCCTCCTCCGCACACTCCACTGGCTTCCAGTTGAAGCTCGCATCCGCTACAAGACCATGGTGCTTGCCTATGGAGCAGTGAGGGGAACGGCACCTCTGTACCTTCAGGCTCTGATCAGTCCCTACACCCAAACGAGGGCATTGCGTTCATCCACCTCTGGCCTGCTGGCTCCCCTTCCTCTGCGGAAGCATAGTTCCCGCTCAGCCCAGGCAAAACTGTTCGCTGCTCTGGCACCCCAATGGTGGAACAAGCTCCCTCACGACGCCAGGACAGCGGAGTCGCTCACCCCCTTCCGGAGACATTTGAAACCCCACCTCTTTAAGGAATACCTGGGATAGGATAAAGTAATCCTTCTACCCCCCCCCCACCCCCCCCCCCCACACACACAGCGGAGTCGCTCACCCCCTTCCGGAGACATTTGAAACCCCACCTCTTTAAGGAATACCTGGGATAGGATAAAGTAATCCTTCTACCCCCCCCCACCCCCCCCCCCCCCCACACACAAAGCGGAGTCGCTCACCACCTTCCGGAGACATCTGAAACCCCACCTCTTTAAGGAATACCTGGGATAGGATAAAGTAATCCTTCTACCCCCCCCCCCCCCACCCCACAGCGGAGTCACTCACCACCTTCCGGAGACATTTGAAACCCCACCTCTTTAAGGAATACCTGGGATAGGAAAAAGTAATCCTTCTACCCCCCCCCCCCCCCCACCCCACAGCGGAGTCACTCACCACCTTCCGGAGACATTTGAAACCCCCCCCCCCCCCCCCCCCCCCCAAATTGTAAAGTGGTTATCCCACTGGCTATAGGGTAAACGCACCAATTTGTGAGTCGCTCTGGCTAAGAGCGTCTGCTAAATGACGTTAATGTGCCCTTGAGCAAGGCACTTAACCCCAATTGCTCCTGTAAGTCGCTCTGGATAAGAGCGTCTGCTAAATGACTAAAATGTAATGTAAATGATAAGAGCGTCTGCTAAATGACTAAAATGTAAATGTAAATGTAAATGAGGAGGATATGGTAATTTGAATGTTGTTGGAGTTTTTTCAAGGTTGTTTAGTGGTTAATTCAATAGGAACATGTATGGCAAGTATTCTAGGTCCTCTAATGGCCATAGTAATCATTACAGTCATAGTTATGGGGGGTTGTTTCCAATTTTTCGGGGATTGATTTTAAGATCTGTACAAACGATTACTAACATGCCAGATATTACAGTTAGAGATGTATCAGTTAATGGTAATCCAAGGAGGGAGAGGACTAATTATTCTGCTATGTCATCTTGTTCCAGTTTAGATTCCATTGATAATGTTGATTGAGGAATGGGACTGTTAAATTGGAATTGTATGCCATGGAATTAAGGTTTACAGGAAGAAGATGTGGACAGATGACTATTTTAGTGGATCAGACAGAGCCCCTTGTGACCAGGGAGAAACTTGGGGTTACTTTGACAGACGAAGACGGATGTTTTTGTTATTTTTATATTCATGTGTTCAGATTATAAAACCCATATAATTTACAAAGTGTCATGGATCTTTGTATTTGTGGGGATGATGTCATGATGGTCACAATTTCGTTGATATATGTTTTCTTGGTAGCATGAATAAGAAATGGGTATATTTGAAAATGAAGTATATAAAAAGGGGTTATTTTAAAAGGGGGGATGATGTCTATGTGGGATTTTTCCTTATATATAAAAATAAGGTTTTGACTACATAGATTATTATCATGAATATATAGTAGTTAATTATCTGTTTATCTTTTACTCAGACTGAGTTTATAGAGGTTTGAGAGGATTGATATCACATAAGATAGATGACTGGGAATTTATACCTTTGTTGATTAAATATTGATGGACAGGATGTAGTGACCTGGAGGCAAAGGGTAATAACAACAGAGACAGGGAGGCTATGATGGTTTCCAGATGTACTGTATACACCTGGGCTGAAAGGCCCCAGAGTCTGCAACACCACTAAGCAAGGGGCACCACCAAGCAAGAGGCACCATGAAGACCAAGGAGCTTTCCAAACAGGTCAGGGACAAAGTTGTGGAGAAGTACAGATCAGGGTTGGGTTATAAAAAAAATCTGAAAACTTTGAACATCCCACGGAGCACCATTAAATCCATTATTAAAAAATTGAAAGAATATGCCACCACAACAAACCTGCCAAGAGAGGGCCCCCCACTGAAACACACGGACCAGGCAAGGAAGGCATTAATCAGAGAGGCAACAAAGAGACAAAAGATAACCCTGAAGGAGCTGCAAAGTTCCACAGCGGAGATTGGAGTATCTGTCCGTAGGACCACTTTAAGCCATACACTCCACAGAGCTGGGCTTTACGGAAGAGTGGCCAGAAAATAGCCATTGCTTAAAGAAAAAAATAAGCAAACACGTTTGGTGTTCGCCAAAAGCCATGTGGGAGACTCCCAAAACATATGGAAGAAGGTACTCTGGTCAGATGAGACTAAAATGTAGCTTTTTGGCCATCAAGGAAAACGCTATGTCTGGGGCAAACCCAACACCTCTCATCACCCCGAGAACACCATCCCCACAGTGAAGCATGGTGGCGGCAGCATCATGCTGTGGGGATGTTTTCGTTGGCAGGGACTGGGAAACTGGTCAGAATTGAAGGAATGATGGATGGCGCTAAATACATGGAAATTCTTGAGGGAAACCTGTTTCAGTCCTCCAGAGATTTGAGACTGGGATGGAGGTTCACCTTCCAGCAGGACAATGACCCTAAGCATACTGCTAAAACAACATTTGAGTGGTTTAAGGATAAATATTTAAATGTCTTGAGGAGTCACATGTGACAGTATTCATAAAGAGTAGGAGTACTGATCTGGGATCAGTTTTTCCTTTTAGATCATAATGAATAAGATTAAATGGACAGGGGGGACCTGATCCTAGATCAGCACTCCTCCTCTGTGAAACTGCCTTTATGAATAAGGGCCCAGGAGTCACCAGGACCAAGAAACCGAATACATACGGTTGAAAAGTCTATTTACAGCAGGTGTTTACTGCCATCTAGTGGAAGATACCAATAAAACACTTGATTGTCAGGGTGGGGAGACGGCTGAGCTGAAACAGAACGCAAAGAAGAGTAGCTGCTCGGAACAGTGAACAAACAAAGGCAGAAGCTGCTGGTAAAGCAACACTCACGGTGTGATGGAGAGTGGTAAAGCAACACTCACGGTGTGATGGAGAGTGGTAAAGCAACACTCACGGTGTGATGGAGAGTGGTAAAGCAACACTCACGGTGTGATGGAGAGTGGTAAAGCAACACTCACGGTGTGATGGAGAGTGGTAAAGCAACACTCACGATGTGATGGAGAGTGGTAAAGCAACACTCACGGTGTGATGGAGAGTGGTAAAGCAACACTCACGGTGTGATGGAGGGTGGTAAAGCAACACTCACGGTGTGATGGAGAGTGGTAAAACAACACTCACGGTGTGATGGAGAGTGGTAAAGCAACACTCACGGTGTGATGGAGGGTGGTAAAGCAACACTCACGGTGTGATGGAGAGTGGTAAAGCAACACTCACGGTGTGATGGAGAGTGGTAAAGCAACACTCACGGTGTGATGGAGAGTGGTAAAGCAACACTCACGGTGTGATGGAGAGTGGTAAAGCAACACTCACGGTGTGATGGAGAGTGGTAAAGCAACACTCACGGTGTGATGGAGAGTGGTAAAGCAACACTCACGGTGTGATGGAGAGTGGTAAAGCAACACTCACGGTGTACAGATGTAAAATAAATACGTGTTAGCTTCCTCAGCACCATGCACCCCACTGTTGCCACCGGCAGTGACCAGAAGAAGAAACCGGAGACAGTGACAGACTACAATCACACAAAGGTATATACAGTATCTCTACCATATACAGATAGCCTTCCCATCTGCCAAACACCAAATAGGATCCCCTTTTATTATATTACATTCATATTATTACTATTAGTAATATCATTATATATAATTATTACCTTTTCTATTCTATTTTATTTTATGTTAAAGCTTGGTGTGGATGCTAGACCAGATGTCCAGACTGTACTCTGTAAAAGGGGGTACTCTCCTCTGGCCTGTTGACTGTACTCTGTAAAAGGGGGTACTCTCCTCTGGCCTGTTGACTGTACTCTGTAAAAGGGGGTACTCTCCTCTGGCCTGTTGACTGTACTCTGTAAAAGGGGATACTCTCCTCTGGCCTGTTGACTGTACTCTGTAAAAGGGGGTACTCTCCTCTGGCCTGTTGACTGTACTCTGTAAAAGGGGGTACTCTCCTCTGGCCTGTTGACTGTACTCTGTAAAAGGGGGTACTCTCCTCTGGCCTGTTGAATGTACTCTGTAAAAGGGGGTACTCTCCTCTGGCCTGTTGACTGTACTCTGTAAAAGGGGGTACTCTCCTCTGGCCTGTTGACTGTACTCTGTAAAAGGGGGTACTCTCCTCTGGCCTGTTGACTGTACTCTGTAAAAGGGGGTACTCTCCTCTGGCCTGTTGACTGTACTCTGTAAAAGGGGATACTCTCCTCTGGCCTGTTGACTGTACTCTGTAAAAGGGGGTACTCTCCGCTGGCCTGTTGAGGTGTTCTACAATGTGCTCGACATGACTGCTATCAACACGTGTTGTACAAGCAATGCCTTGACAAGACAGTCAGCAGGAGACATTTCATCATGGATCTGGCATGTGAGCTTGGTGAGAACCACATGAACGCAGAGAAAGAAGCTACAGTCACCAAGCAGGCCGCCAAGACAGCAGGTCCTGCTCTCCCTCTTCCCCAAGCACCACAGCTCCCACTGGGGAAAAATACACAATGTCAAGACAGCAGGTCCTGCTCTCCCTCTTCCCCAAGGACCACAGCTCCCACTGGGGAAAAATAAACAATGTCAAGTCGGCAGGTGCACACCTGTTTATATAGTCATATTCACATACATCTCAGCTCTAAGCCCCTCCCTCCTGGGTTCCCCCACCACCATCTTCAGTTTCCCCCTCTCTACCGCTCCGCCCACTTCCTTATTCTATGATAGCGGCTAAATTTGACTTATTTTCAGTTTAGAAACAATAGTAGTACAATCAATCAATGTTGTGCAAAAATAATCAAGTTCCGTTTAAACTCTGTTCAACTCTGGCTCCGCTCTCTTGTCTGAGGAGAGAGGCAAAAGGCAACAGTCTGGTTTCAGTCTCTGTTAAGGCAGGACAGCCATGGATTAGGGAGGAGCGAGGAATTCGACCCGAGGTCAGATCCCCACCTCACAAACACACAAACCCAGTGAGAGGAACCAATTAAGTTCTTGCCTAGCAACAGAGAATCCATGTTTAATCCTGACTCCATGTTCGTCATGTTTGTGATAAACAAAGTTTATCTCATCGTTTACTGAAAATTCCTCATCACTGGTTATATTATTATTATTATATTTTTCATTCTACTTTGTCAAAATAAACTGTAAATGGACTTTATTAAGTACTAAAACTCTATTACTAATTGAATCTACAAATAAAGTTGATCAGATGGATTATACTATAATGTTTTTATTGTAAGGGAAACAGAAATAGGCTATAGGCCGATTTTATTTTTACTTTGTATAATTAACTATTGTTGTTATTTATTGATATATTTCCACTAATATTTCTTCATGCAGTAAATCATTTACAATAGTTGATGCACTATTTATCAAGCGTTTATATATCAACCATGTTTGCACACCTTGCACCTTGCTGGTTGATATGCATCTGATGCATATGCTAAAGTGGACGCCTGGTAACTTTCTCTAGCGGGTTCTGATATGCTGAAAGAACAGGCGGTTCTAGTGTTAAGGACTGGTAGATGGGTGTTGCTCATGCATTCACTCATGCTGACCGGCTCCAGTACTTTGTTCTTGACTAAAGCCTCCAAGTCAGCCTTAATGCTAAGCTTCCCTGTAATGTCGTTCATACTACCCAGCTGTCCATTAAATACTTCTCCATGTTTCTTTAAGATGGCAGGTAGATCTGTGTCTCCATGTGTCATTGTATGCACTGATGGCCAGTCCAGTGTGATTTTCTCCAACTATGAGCATCCCAGTAGTGATGCATAGTCTCCTTTCACAACATAGAGTGGCAGCTTTTCAGTTTGTCTGTTTACCTGAACTGTGACATCAGTGATGCCTCTCACAGCGACAGATTCACCTGTGTAAGTCTTTAACACGAGGTGCGCTGGTTGAAGTGGAAGGTGTTTCAGTGTATTTTTTCTGACACAAGAGATACAGCTGCCCCTGTGTCAATCTCTATACTCACTGGCTGTCCCTCTAAGGGGGAGACATAGTAGCCGTGCGGCCCGCCAGGAAAAAGTCAGGATTTTCAGTGTGACTTCCTGGTCTGATGAGTCACTCACCTCAGTGTTCTCTTACGCAACAGTGTGAACATGTCTATTTGTCTTTCGTTGGAATGTCTGTTTCCTGTTTCCCTTTTTACCACAGGCTGGACAATCCATGTCCTTCCACCAGCATGTAGAAGCCTGATGTCCCTTTTTACCACAGGCTGGACAATCCATGTCCTTCCACCAGCATGTAGAAGCCTGATGTCCCTTTTTACCACAGGCTGGACAATCCATGTCCTTCCACCAGCATGTAGAAGCCTGATGGCCCTTTTTACCACAGGCTGGACAATCCATGTCCTTCCACCAGCATGTAGAAGCCTGATGTCCCTTTTTACCACAGACTGGACAATCCATGTCCTTCCACCAGCATGTAGAAGCCTGATGGCCCTTTTTACCATAGGCTGGACAATCCATGTCCTTCCACCAGCATGTAGAAGCCTGATGTCCCTTTTTACCACAGGCTGGACAATCCATGTCCTTCCACCAGCATGTAGAAGCCTGATGTCCCTTTTTACCACAGGCTGGACAATCCATGTCCTTCCACCAGCATGTAGAAGCCTGATGTCCCTTTTTACCACAGGCTGGACAATCCATGTCCTTCCACCAGCATGTAGAAGCCTGATGTCCCTCCTTGCCTGTCAGGAGGTCAGTATGATGCGGTAGGACGAAGTCAGGCGCAGGACACAGAGCTAATGGAAAATGTACTTTACTCGTAGGTAACGTACATAACATAACCTCCACGCAGGGAGGAACAAACCCGCTCACCAGACGACAACCAAACATGAAGAAACACAAAACCCAGTGGGAGCCAGAGGGTTAAATAGGGAAGGCA
This sequence comes from Coregonus lavaretus, assembly GCF_964263955.1. Lineage (NCBI taxonomy): Eukaryota > Metazoa > Chordata > Actinopteri > Salmoniformes > Salmonidae > Coregonus > Coregonus lavaretus. The sequence continues at coordinate 75,440,438 of NC_139989.1, forward strand.
TCAATACATAATGGGAACCAGGTGTGAACAATAAAGACAAAACAAGTAGAACACAGAAACATAGATCGGTAGCAGATGAACGCCGAAGCCTGCCCGAGCAAGGAAGAGGAGCAGCCTCGGCTGAAACCGTGACATTGCTACAGTGGAAGCATGTGATTTGATTTCCCGGTCTCTGATTTTCAGTTGAAACTCTGTGATCAACTTTTTATTTATTTGAAAGGAACACAGACAAGAACAAATAGCAGCAGGAATGGTTATACAACTAGAGACAGAATACTGATAAAATATATATCAGAACAAATAGCAGCAGGAATGGTTATACAGCTAGAGACACAATACTGTTAAAATATATATCAGAACAAATAGCAGCAGGAATGGTTATACAGCTAGAGACACAATACTGTTAAAATATATATCAGTATATTATGGAAACTAGTTATTGCAGATAAATATAATTATAATAAACCACATATACAATCACCCACCTCAGCTGCATCAACCCACCCTCCAACCCCTCCTGGGACCACCCCAACCCACCCTCCAACTCCTCCTGGGACCACCCCAACCCACCCTCCAACCCCTCCTGGGACCACCCCAACGCACCCTCCAACCCCTCCTGGGACCACCCCAAACCACCCTCCAACCCCTCCTGGGACCACCCCTACCCACCAACCCCTCCTGGGACCACCCCAACCCACCCTCCAACCCCTCCTGGGACCACCCCAACCCACCCTCCAACCCCTCCTTGGACCACCCCTACCCACCAACCCCTCCTGGGACCACCCCAACCCACCCTCCAACCCCTCCTGGGACCACCCCAACCCACCCTCCAACCCCTCCTGGGACCACCCCAACCCACCACCCCCTCCTGGGACCACCCCAACCCACCCTCCAACCCCTCCTGGGACCACCCCAACCCACCCTCCAACCCCTCCTGGGACCACCCCAACCCACCTTCCAACCCCTCCTGGGACCACCCCAACCCACCCTCCAACCCCTCCTGGGACCACCCCAACCCACCCTCTAACCCCTCCTGGGACCACCCCAACCCACCCTCCAACCCCCCTGGGACCACCCCAACACACCCAACCTGATCTCCATTAAATGAAATACTAAATCAAGGTACACATTTGCACAAAAATGATAATTACCGGTCAATCTGTTGGGTAAAACCCACTACAGGAGTTATTTTATGGTTTCAGCTGCAATTGTTGTTTGGCCCCATGGATCCTAGCAGTGGATAGTTCTAAATAAATGATATCTATAAAAGTGCTGATCCAATGAGGTGTGGTGGTTGCCATCTTAGTTCCAACATCTTTTTAGCTGCTGTCCAACCTGACAACATTATATGTCTTTGCTGTAATGACAGTGGTGAATTATCATTCAGTAATAACAGTTTGGGGGAACAAGGTATGAGGATACCTCTTTCCAAAACATGTCCCCTGGTCACGCCCAGTACATTTGATTAAAGGAGCCCAAGGCACCTTGATTACATAGATCACGCAGAGGAGCAGTTGTGATTTCTATTAAATGATGTTTTCTAGGTGGAAGGTTTACCCTGTGTATGAGATTACAATGTATCAGCTGATAATTAGGATTGTTAGATGAACCCACTAAGTTCCTGATGAACTCAACTGGTGAGCCTCTTTAGCAGCTAGTTCCATGGACACACTGATTCCAATGTCCTTTGCCAAGGTCAGATGACTTTCAGTCAACAGTCTCTTTTGTGTAGCTTCACTCCGTAGCCCACATACTAGTCTGTCTCTAATGATGTCATTTAGAACAGCATTAAACTCAGTGTTCTGGTAGTTTATTTAATGCAGCAGCAAACATTGTTACTGATTCTCCCTCTTCCTGATGTCTCCTGTGACCTGAACCTTTCAGCATTAACTAGTGGTTCTGGTGAAAAATGTCCTTTAAGTATCTCCACAATATCCCCATACGTCTTATTACCTGTTCTGTCTGGCTGTAGCAGGCTGCCTGTAGCAGGCTGCCTTCCCAATTGTAAAGTGGTTATCCCACTGGCTATAGGGTGAACGCACCAATTTGTGAGTCGCTCTGGCTAAGAGCGTCTGCTAAATGACGTTAATGTGCCCTTGAGCAAGGCACTTAACCCTAATTGCTCCTGTAAGTCGCTCTGGATAAGAGCGTCTGCTAAATGACTAAAATGTAAAAAATGTAAATGTAGTAAATTAAATGTATTTGGCCCCATTACACTAAAACATGGAGGCCCAATGTTGTCCTCATCCATGTCATTTACAAGAACAAAATATTCAAACTGTTCTGTATATGAGCTCCACTGCTCAATACTTTCATCAAACTGTCCAATGTTTCCAACAATTCCAATAATTTTTAGTTTCTCAATTAGCTCCTGATTGTCACTCACTTCAATATTGTCCTCAACCAAAGCAATATTTTCCTCAGTCACGTGATCTTCATTCACTTCACTCACTGAAGTTTCCTCCTAAGTGCGCTCCTTTAGCAGATTTAATTAAAAGGTTTGTCTTCACAGTTGAATAAATGTCCTTTCCTTTAATCACTGTATATTCCTATTTTTTAATCACGTTGTTTTCCCACTCCGATGTCCGTCTCCAGTCCTTTTCTGCCGTCCATGACGATGTTAACTCCAGTGGTGGAAAAAGTACCCAATTGTCATACTTGAGTAAAAGTAAAGATACCTTAACAGAAAATGACTCAACTAAAAGTGAAAGTCACCCAGTAAAATACTACTTGAGTAAAAGTCTAAAAGTATTTGGTTTTAAATATACTTAATTATCTAAAGTAAATGTAATTGCTAAAACATACTAAAGTATCAAAAGTAAAAGTACAAGTATAGATCATTTCAAATACCTTACATAAAGCAAACCAGACAATTTTCTTGTTTTTAAAATGTACGTTCAGCCAGAGGCAAACTCCAACACTCAGACAATTTACAAACGAAGCATTTGTGTTTAGTGAGTCCCCCAGATCAGAGGCAGTAGGGATGTTCTCTTGATAAGTGTGTGAATTGGACCATTTTCTGTCCTGCTAAGCATTCAAAATGTAACAAGTACTTTTGGGTGTCAGGGAAAATGTATGGAGTAAAAAGTACATTATTTTCTTTAGGAATGTAGTGAAGTAAAAGTAAAAATAGTCCAAAATATAAATAGTAAAGTCAAGTACAGATACCCCAAAAAATTACTTAAGTAGTACTTTAAAGTATTTTTACTTAAGTACTTTACACCACTGGTTAACGCTCTTTCTTAGCTAGCTCGACTATGCACCTGCCTCTGCTAGCAATACACTGTGCTAACATTAGCCTAGACTGTACCACAGAAAATAACAGTTTTAAACAGTTGTAAAAACCCACTTCTTCCAGACAGAATAGTTCCTGTAGATTCAGACTTACTCATCACCAATCTTTTGTTATGTCTCGTGGGTTTCATAACCACGTCTGTATAACAATTCAATAATGATGAGACGGGAGACAGGAATCAGTTCAACCATTTATCTGGAACGTGATCATCTCAACACATACAAACCCCCATGATGCTCTGCAGCACAACCCCAATATACAACAAATACATAGATAAGTAAATTGACACGAAACAAAACTCATAGAGGAATTTAAAAGTTCAGTTGTAGAAAGTAGGGCCATGGGATAGGGTCAGAAAGGTCAGTATGTTTGATAACTGATTACAGAGGTGACATAACAAGCATAAGGTCCATTATAACACAGTGAAGTAGAGGTGGGAGCTAAAAGCAGACATGGACAGTGAGACGGTGTGAGGAGGTCAGGGGTGAAACACTAGATCAGGACAGGTAGAAATGGCAGGGATGGAAATAGACACAGAGACACATTCTGATCATGGCTCAGACCTGACCTGAGACACCCAAACAGAAGATGCCATAGCAAAGTCCTGTCCAGTAGGCTATATGGGATTTCCTTTCATCAAAATCCTACACATGGAAATGTGTCCAGTGTGTGTGTGTGGGTGTCCAGTGTGTGTGTGTGTCCAGTGTGTGTGTGTGTTTGTCCAGTGTGTGTGTGTGTATCAAGTGTATTTGTGTTTGTGTGTCCAGTGTGTGTGTGTGTATCCAGTGTGTATGTGTGTGTGTCCAGTGTGTGTGTGTGTGTGTGTCCAGTGTGTTTTTGTGTGTGTATGTCCAGTGTGTGTGTGTGTGTGTCCAGTGTGTGTGTGTGTCCAGTGTGTGTCCAGTGTGTGTGTGTGTCCAGTGTGTGTGTGTGTGTGTGTGTGTGTGTGTTCAGTGTGTGTGTGTGTGTTTCCAGTGTGTGTGTGTGTGTGTGTGTGTTCAGTGTGTGTGTGTGTCTAGTGAGTGTATGTGTGTCCCAAGTGTGTTTGTGTGTGTGTGTGTGTGTCCAGTGTTTGTGTGTGTGTGTGTTTGTGTGTCCGGTGTGTGTCCAGTGTGTGTGTGTGTGTGTGTTTGTGTGTGTCCAGTGTGTGTGTGTGTGTGTGTGTGTGTGTGTGTCCAGTGTGTGTGTGTGTGTCCAGTGTGTGTGTGTCCAGTGTGTGTCTGTGTCCAGTGTGTGTGTTCAGGGTGTGTGTGTGTGTGTACAGTGTGTGTCTAGTGTGTGTGTGTGTGTGTGTGTGTGTGTGTGTGTGTGTCCAGTGTGTGTGTGTGTGTGTGTGTGTGTGTGTGTGTGTGTGTGTGATTGTGTGTGTCCAGTGGGTGTGTGTGTCCAGTGTGTGTGTGTGTGTGTGTGTGTCCAGTGTGTGTGTGTGTGTTAGTGTGTGTCAAGTGTGTGTGTGTGTGTCCAGTGTATATGTGTGTGTGTGTGTCCAGTGTGTGTGTCCAGTGTGTGTGTGTGTCCAGTGTGTGTGTCCAGTGTGTGTGTGTGTCCAGTGTGTGTGTGTGTGTGTGTATGTCCAGTGTGTGTGTGTGTGTGTGTCCAGTGTACGTGTGTGTGTGTGTGTGTGTCCAGTGTGAGTGTGTCCAGTGTGTGTGTGTCCAGTGTGTGTTTGTCCAGTGTGTGTGTGTGTGTGTGTGTCCAGTGTGTGTGTGTGTGTGTCCAGTGTGTGTGTGTCCAGTGTGTGAATGTGTCCAGTGTGTGAGTGTGTCCAGTGTGTGAGTGTGTCCAGTGTGTGTGTGTGTCCAGTGTGTGTGTGTGTGTCCAGTGTACGTGTGTGTGTGTGAGTCCAATGTGAGTGTGTCCAGTGTGTGTGTGTACAGTGTGTGTGTGTGTGTATTTGTAAAGTGTGTGTGTGTGTCCAGTGTGTGTGTGTGTCCAGTGTGTGTGTACAGTGTGTGTGTGTCCAGTGTGTGTGTGTGTATGTCCAGTGTGAGTGTGTCCAGTGTGTGTTTGTCCAGTGTGTGTGTGTGTGTGTGTGTGTGTGTGTGTGTGTGTGTGTGTGTCAGTGTTACCATGGTTATTATTTACAGGGACACTGAGGAGTCAACATCATAAACCCTAAACCCTGGATAGAGGGGCTCAGTGAATGTGGAGTGGAATGTGTTCAGGTGGGTCAGTGTGTCAGAGGAGACTCTGTAGAAGGACAGAGTGCCGGCTGGCCAATCCAGATACACTCCTACTCTGTGGGAGCTGGAGGAGGGGACGTCTATGGTAGTGGACTTCTTATTGTGCCTGGCAGAGTAACTGTTGTCAGAGCAGATCAGACTCCAGGACTTGTCATTGTCTCCAAGCCTACCTTCATAACCCCATCCTCTCCTGCTGATTCCTTTATATGCCACTCCTATACCAGCCCCTACCCCACTCCACTCTACCTCCCAGTAACAGCGCCCAGTCAGACCCTCTCTACACAGCACCTGTTCCCAGAACTCAAATCTCTCTGGGTGATCAGGATACGGCTGCTCCTCTGTCCTACATGTCACCTTTCTGTTCTCCTCAGACAGAGAGAGGCGTCTGTTTACTGTGTTTAGGTCCAGTGTGAGATCACAGACATCTGATGGATGAATCCAGACACAATAATAGAAATCATCATCATTCACATTAGAATGTTAACTCACTTTTCACTAATTCATTTAATGTAGATGTTTCCAGGTATCAAAAGGAGAAGTTAAGGTAACTTGAGACTTGTTGAATGATCATATGTTATACTGTATGGTAATATAAAACACACTTATTCTCATTAATTACACACACACACACACATCCTGAACACACACACACACACACTTACACTGAACACACACACACACACACACACACATCCTGAACACACACACACACACACACACATAATCAAAGCAACTCTTTGTAAACTTTGGTGTCCCTGATTTGTGCTTCTGTAGAACAACAGCTGATATTTAATATGACCAAGTAAGTAATGATGGTGGTCTTTGACTTTGACTTCACTTGAATTAAGACTTATTCTTAGTCATATTCTTCACAGCAGTCAACACTCACATTTTCTAAGTCCAGGTTTCATTGTGTTCTCTCCACCATGTTCCACACTGTAGCGGTAAGCAGAAGAACAGACAGTCATTGAGGGATACACCTGAACTCACACACACACACACACACACACACACACACACACACACAAACAGTCAGTATATACATTTGTCCAAGTGTGTGTGTGTGTGTATGTCCACTGTTTGTGTCCTGTGTGTGTGTGTGTCTGTGTGTGTG